>NC_058080.1:29753323-30053323 GCF_014858855.1 Bufo gargarizans | reverse complement strand
GCGTCAAATTGGCTAGTCCCAGAGCTGCAACGAGATTTCGCCCATTATCACACACCACCAGGCCGGGCTTGAGGCTCACCGGCAGCAACCACTCGTCGGTCTGTTGTTCAATACCCCGCCACAACTCCTGTGCGGTGTGGGGCCTGTCCCCCAAACATATGAGTTTCAGAATGGCCTGCTGACGTTTACCCCGGGCTGTGCTGAAGTTGGTGGTGAAGGTGTGTGGCTGACTGGATGAGCAGGTGGAAGAAGAGGAGGAGGAAGCCGAGAAGGAGGAGGTGGCAACAGGAGGCAAAGAATGTTGCCCTGCGATCCTTGGCGGCGGCAGGACGTGCGCCAAACAGCTCTCCGCCTGGGGCCCAGCTGCCACTACATTTACCCAGTGTGCAGTTAGGGAGATATAGCGTCCCTGGCCGTGCTTACTGGTCCACGTATCTGTGGTTAGGTGGACCTTGCTACAGATGGCGTTGCGCAGTGCACACTTGATTTTATGGGATACTTGGTTGTGCAGGGAAGGCACGGCTCTCTTGGAGAAGTAGTGCCGGCTGGGAACAACATACTGTGGGACAGCAAGCGACATGAGCTGTTTGAAGCTGTCTGTGTCCACCAGCCTAAATGACAGCATTTCATAGGCCAGTAGTTTAGAAATGCTGGCATTCAGGGCCAGGGATCGAGGGTGGCTAGGTGGGAATTTACGCTTTCTATCAAATGTTTGTGAGATGGAGAGCTGAACGCTGGCGTGTGACATGGTTGAGACGCTTGGTGACGGAGGTGGTGGTGGTGGTGTTGGTGGTACATCCCCTGTTTGCTGGGCGGCAGGTGCCAACGTTCCTCCAGAGGCGGAGGAAGAGGCCGAGGCGGCAGCAGCAGAATAGGCCGAGGCGGCAGCAGCAGAAGAGGTAGCAGGGGGAGCCTGAGTGACTTCCTTGGTTTTAAGGTGTTTACTCCACTGCAGTTCATGCTTTGCATGCAGGTGCCTGGTCATGCAGGTTGTGCTCAGGTTCAGAACGTTAATGCCTCGCTTCAGGCTCTGATGGCACAGCGTGCAAACCACTCGGGTCTTGTCGTCAGCACATTGTTTGAAGAAGTGCCATGCCAGGGAACTCCTTGAAGCTGCCTTTGGGGTGCTCGGTCCCAGATGGCGGCGGTCAGTAGCAGGCGGAGTCTCTTGGCGGCGGGTGTTCTGCTTTTGCCCACTGCTCCCTCTTTTGCTACGCTGTTGGCTCGGTCTCACCACTGCCTCTTCCTCCGAACTGTGAAAGTCAGTGGCACGACCTTCATTCCATGTGGGGTCTAGGACCTCATCGTCCCCTGCATCGTCTTCCACCCAGTCTTGATCCCTGACCTCCTGTTCAGTCTGCACACTGCAGAAAGACGCAGCAGTTGGCACCTGTGTTTCGTCATCATCAGAGACATGCTGAGGTGGTATTCCCATGTCCTCATCATCAGGAAACATAAGTGGTTGTGCGTCAGTGCATTCTATGTCTTTCACCGCTGGGGAAGGGCTAGGTGGATGCCCTTGGGAAACCCTGCCAGCGGAGTCTTCAAACAGCATAAGAGACTGCTGCATAACTTGAGGCTGAGACAGTTTCCCTGGTATGCATGGGGGTGATGTGACAGACTGATGGGGTTGGTTTTCAGGCGCCATCTGTGCGCTTTCTGCAGAAGACTGGGTGGGAGATAATGTGAACGTGCTGGATCCACTGTCGGCCACCCAATTGACTAATGCCTGTACCTGCTCAGGCCTTACCATCCTTAGAACGGCATTGGGCCCCACCATATATCGCTGTAAATTCTGGCGGCTACTGGGACCTGAGGTAGTTGGTACACTAGGACGTGTGGATGTGGCAGAACGGCCACGTCCTCTCCCAGCACCAGAGGGTCCACTAACACCACCACGACCATGTCCACGTCCGCGTCCCTTACTAGATGTTTTTCTCATTGTTATGGTTCACCACAACAACAAATATATTATTTGGCCCAATGTATTGTATTCAAATTCAGCGGGATATAAATTTGAGGCCTAGTATTTAGGCGCTGGGTGACCGGTATGGATTTAGTGACAGAATTAGACTTGGAAATGCACAGAAGCGTGTGTGTGAAGTTATTCTGAATGACCCTATGTGCACCTTCAATATTATATACCCTTTTAGGGATAGATTTCAAATAGCTCTGATATAGCAGAAACCACTAAATTATGAAATTGCTAAATTGGGAATTGTACTTCAACCCAGAACAAAAAATGTGCTTTGACGGACACTAAATATCTTGCCCAGCAACAACAGTACAGCGGTGGGTAACGAGAGATTTAGAGGGATTTAAATTTGAGGCCTAGTATTTAGGCGCTGGGTGACAGGTATGGGTTTAGTGACAGAATTAGACTTGAAAATACACAGTAGCGGGTGTGTGTGAAGTTATTCTGAATGACCCAATGTGCACCTTCAATATTATATACCCTTTTTGGGATAGATTTCAAATAGCTCTGATATAGCAGGAACCACTAAATTATGAAATTGCTAAATTGGGAATTGTACTTCAACCCAGAACAAAAAATGTGCTTTGACGGACACTAAATATCTTGCCCAGCAACAACAGTACAGTGGTGGGTAACGAGAGATTTAGAGGGATTTAAATTTGAGGCCTAGTATTTAGGCGCTGGGTCACCGGTATGGATTTAGTGACAGAATTAGACTTGGAAATGCACAGAAGCGTGTGTGTGAAGTTATTCTGAATGACCCTATGTGCACCTTCAATATTATATACCCTTTTAGGGATAGATTTCAAATAGCTCTGATATAGCAGAAACCACTAAATTATGAAATTGCTAAATTGGGAATTGTACTTCAACCCAGAACAAAAAATGTGCTTTGACGGACACTAAATATCTTGCCCAGCAACAACAGTACACCGGTGGGTAACGAGAGATTTAGAGGGAATTAAATTTGAGGCCTAGTATTTAGGCGCTGGGTCACCGGTATGGATTTAGTGACAGAATTAGACTTGGAAATACACAGTAGCGGGTGTGTGTGAAGTTATTCTGAATGACCCTATGTGCACCTTCAATATTATATACCCTTTTAGGGATAGATTTCAAATAGCTCTGATATAGCAGAAACCACTAAATTATGAAATTGCTAAATTGGGAATTGTACTTCAACCCAGAACAAAAAATGTGCTTTGACGGACACTAAATATCTTGCCCAGCAACAACAGTACAGCGGTGGGTAACGAGAGATTTAGAGGGAATTAAATTTGAGGCCTAGTATTTAGGCGCTGGGTCACCGGTATGGATTTGGTGACAGAATTAGACTTGGAAATGCACAGAAGCGTGTGTGTGAAGTTATTCTGAATGACCCTATGTGCACCTTCAATATTATATACCCTTTTTGGGATAGATTTCAAATAGCTCTGATATAGCAGGAACCACTAAATTATGAAATTGCTAAATTGGGAATTGTACTTCAACCCAGAACAAAAAATGTGCTTTGACGGGCACTAAATAACTTTCCCAGCTACAACAGGACAACGGTAACGAGAGATTTAGAGGGATTTAAATTTGAGGCCTAGTATTTAGGCGCTGGGTGACAGGTATGGGTTTAGTGACAGAATTAGACTTGGAAATACACAGTAGCGGGTGTGTGTGAAGTTATTCTGAATGACCCTATGTGCACCTTCAATATTATATACCCTTTTAGGGATAGATTTCAAATAGCTCTGATATAGCAGAAACCACTAAATTATGAAATTGCTAAATTTGGAATTGTACTTCAACCCAGAACAAAAAATGTGCTTTGACGGACACTAAATATCTTGCCCAGCAACAACAGTACAGCGGTGGGTAACGAGAGATTTAGAGGGAATTAAATTTGAGGCCTAGTATTTAGGCGCTGGGTCACCGGTATGGATTTAGTGACAGAATTAGACTTGGAAATACACAGTAGCGGGTGTGTGTGAAGTTATTCTGAATGACCCTATGTGCACCTTCAATATTATATACCCTTTTTGGGATAGATTTCAAATAGCTCTGATATAGCAGAAACCACTAAATTATGAAATTGCTAAATTGGGAATTGTACTTCAACCCAGAACAAAAAATGTGCTTTGACGGACACTAAATATCTTGCCCAGCAACAACAGTACAGCGGTGGGTAACGAGAGATTTAGAGGGAATTAAATTTGAGGCCTAGTATTTAGGCGCTGGGTCACCGGTATGGATTTAGTGACAGAATTAGACTTGGAAATACACAGTAGCGGGTGTGTGTGAAGTTATTCTGAATGACCCTATGTGCACCTTCAATATTATATACCCTTTTTGGGATAGATTTCAAATAGCTCTGATATAGCAGGAACCACTAAATTATGAAATTGCTAAATTGGGAATTGTACTTCAACCCAGAACAAAAAATGTGCTTTGACGGGCACTAAATAACTTTCCCAGCTACAACAGGACAACGGTAACGAGAGATTTAGAGGGATTTAAATTTGAGGCCTAGTATTTAGGCGCTGGGTGACAGGTATGGGTTTAGTGACAGAATTAGACTTGGAAATACACAGTAGCGGGTGTGTGTGAAGTTATTCTGAATGACCCTATGTGCACCTTCAATATTATATACCCTTTTTGGGATAGATTTCAAATAGCTCTGATATAGCAGAAACCACTAAATTATGAAATTGCTAAATTGGGAATTGTACTTCAACCCAGAACAAAAAATGTGCTTTGACGGACACTAAATATCTTGCCCAGCAACAACAGTACAGCGGTGGGTAACGAGAGATTTAGAGGGAATTAAATTTGAGGCCTAGTATTTAGGCGCTGGGTCACCGGTATGGATTTAGTGACAGAATTAGACTTGGAAATACACAGTAGCGGGTGTGTGTGAAGTTACTCTGAATGACCCTATGTGCACCTTCAATATTATATACCCTTTTTGGGATAGATTTCAAAGAGCTCTGATATAGCAGGAACCACTAAATTATGAAATTGCTAAATTGGGAATTGTATTTCAACCCAGAACAAGAAATGTGCTTGAACGGACACTAAATAACTCGCCCAGCTACAGCACTAGGGACAGATTTAGCTGGATATAAATTTGAGGCCTAGTATTTAGGCGCTGGGTGACCGGTATGGATTTAGTGACAGAATTAGACTGGGATATGGCCAAAAAATGAACAGACTATTGCTGGTTAAATGCACTTGGTGTGACAGCTTCACCCTGATGTAGGCTTTAGCCAAAAAACAACCACACCATTGAGGGTTAAATGCACTTGGTGACAGGCGCAGCTTGCCCCTGATTTTGTATATGGCCAAAAAATGAACAGACTATTGCTGGTTAAATGCACTTGGTGTGACAGCTTCACCCTGATGTAGGCTTTAGCCAAAAAACAACCACACCATTGAGGGTTAAATGCACTTGGTGACAGGCGCAGCTTGCCCCTGATTTTGTATATGGCCAAAAAATGAACAGACTATTGCTGGTTAAATGCACTTGGTGTGACAGCTTCACCCTGATGTAGGCTTTAGCCAAAAAACAACCACACCATTGAGGGTTAAATGCACTTGGTGACAGGCGCAGCTTGCCCCTGATTTTGTATATGGCCAAAAAATGAACAGACTATTGCTGGTTAAATGCACTTGGTGTGACAGCTTCACCCTGATGTAGGCTTTAGCCAAAAAACAACCACACCATTGAGGGTTAAATGCACTTGGTCGCAGCTTGTGCTGGCGCACCACAAGACACAAAATGGCCGCCGATCACCCCAGAAAAATGAGACTGACAAACGGTCTGTGCAGCCTAAAAACAGTGAGCAATTGAGGATCAGCAGCTCAATGATCCACAGCTGCAGATCGATCAGTTAATCAAGTCCTTTGGAGGAGTTAATCTGCCTAATCTCGCCCTACTGTCGCAGCCGCAACCTCTCCCTACGCTAATCAGAGCAGAGTGACGGGCGGCGCTATGTGACTCCAGCTTAAATAGAGGCTGGGTCACATGGTGCTCTGGCCAATCACAGCCATGCCAATAGTAGGCATGGCTGTGATGGCCTCTTGGGGCAAGTAGTATGACGCTTGTTGATTGGCTGCTTTGCAGCCTTTCAAAAAGCGCCAAGAAAGCGTCACAAAAGCGCGAAGAAAGCGACGAACACCGAACCCGAACCCGGACTTTTACGAAAATGTCCGGGTTCGGGTCCGTGTCACGGACACCCCAAAATTCGGTACGAACCCGAACTATACAGTTCGAGTTCGCTCATCCCTAATCAAGAGTACTTAATTGTATATATTATGCAAAAAGACACAACCGGCCAATGATCCTTCTCAGCACTGATGCTGAGAAGGCTTTTGACAGAGTTGACTGGGATTACATGAATAAAGTGCTGCACACTTTTGGGATTCCAGATCAATTCATTAACGCGGTAAGTTCCCTTTACTCTAATGCATCAGCCTCTGTTATTGTCAACAACTCTCTCCCCTCCCCTTGCTATTCGCTATGGGACGAGACAGGGATGCCCCCTCTCTCCCCTACTATTTATTTTAGTTATGGAAACTCTCTTACAGGCTATTTGGAGAGAGAGGGGGATTCAAGGTATGCGAGTGGGTAAATTCGAACATAAAGCAGCAGCCTTTGCTGATGACCTACTCATTATGGTCACTAATCCTATTACAGCCCTTCCCCATATCCTTTCTATAATAGAACAATTTGGCCGTTTTTCTAATTTTAAAATCAACATGAATAAGTCCCATATACTAAATGTAGGTTTCCCCGCTTCAATTATTCAGGAACTCAGACTTAAATCCCCCTTCAATTGTCATACCCCACACATTACTTATCTGGGTGTAAAAATAAGCTCCGACCCAAATTATTATTTTAGTCTAAATTACACCCCATTAATAAACTCAATAAAAGAACAGCTCGCTTCCTTGGATAAACACATGTGTGACGAAACCAACCTCGCCACAGTGTTTTGGAGGGGGCTGGTTGCCAGCCTCCTGCCTCAGGATTATGGCCCATACTAACTTTAAAGAAGACAGGCCGGCCGCACAGCTTAAATCTGTCTTTGGAATTGTATTTTGTTATGTGAGGGCACCCAGATGGCTAGTTTAATTGTATTCGTGTGGTCTGAGTGTCATTCGCCTAACGATATGCACTCAGACTTGAGCTATCTGGGAATATGTTAAATGTCTGTGGTTGCTGGGAGGGTGTGACATTGTGTGTTTAAATGGTGATTTCTGTCCTGTTGTCCCCACATGTGTATTGGCGATCTCCCCTTTGTCCTGAGAGATAATTGGATTATCCCTCGGTTGTCTCTGGGGCAGAGAGGAGGAAACCATGATGCATTGTGGGGATATGTTGTATCTGTTCGGTGTGTCGCAGTCTCCATTCTGGTCCCCTGGGGGCGTGTCCACCAGATGGGGACCTGCATAAATACGGGCGGGTAGCCCTCAATAAAGTGTTCCTGTTTTATCCTTCATCATGTTGAGACTGGTGTTTGGATAACTGATCAAAACTGGGGGATTGCTATACGCTGACGATTTGCTATACTCCCCTGGCATAACTACTAGCTCTTGTAAGAGCTGTTCCTGCTCTCTGGCGGTAGGAGAGGTTCACCCACTGGAGCCTGGAGCCTTGTCGTAGGTCCAGCGTGGGTGGAGGACGGTGAGACCCCAACCAAGCTGCGGCGGTTCGTGGGGTCTGCAGTGCGTACGGTGTCAAGTGGAGTGCTTGGAGTCCTCGGAAAGCACTAGGAGCATCTATCGACGGAGGTACCCGGTCGGGGTGCTAGGAGATCCGTTACAACATGTTATCCTGGTTTGGTAGGAAAAATAATGTAACATCCCTTATAATCCCTAGGTTAACATACCTACAACAGGTCTTGTCAATCCCAGTGCCTAAATCATTTTATAACAAAGTGAACCAAATGATTAGATCATTTATCTGGGCCGGGAAAAGAGCAATTGCACACTCTAAACAAACCCAAAGCGTAAGGTGGAATAGGGATGCCTAACCCGGCTTTATATAATAAAGCTTTCCTATTGGCTAGAATGGTTTAAAGGGACTACAAACATACCATGGGTCGACCTAGAACAATCGCAGTTCGAGCTCCTTTTTAGAGGACTGTTGGCAGGAACCGATACCTCTGAGTTTACAGCCAAATCCCTTAACCCAATTATTAATGCTACAATAAAAACCTGGAACTGGTTTCAATCCTCTAAACATGCTTTACCTTTGCCATCACCATTGCTCCAAACTAGAGAAATTTTAACTTTTGCACCCAAAGCGTTATTAAACAGCCTTCCCTTGTCAGTAAGAAACTCGACTTATCCGGTATTATCCCTATTTGATGACGATGGAACTATTTTTAAACCAAACCTTATAGCTCAGACCTTTCCGGAATGCAAATTTTCACCCCCCTTAATTTCCTTCCTTTGGGCTTTTATATCCAAAAATATAACTAAAGGTTCTCTGACTCGCCCGTTAACTTGGTTTGAAAATCTATTAGTAGGCTCTGACTCACGTCCTAACTGATCTTGCTGATTTATAAAAAACTTTCTACCCCTATTCTCATGCCCAAACCTGCATTCATTGGTCATTAGGAGAAAGACTTTGAGTAGAGTTGAGCGAACACCTGGATGTTCGGGTTCGAGAAGTTCGGCCGAACTTCCCGGAAATGTTCGGGTTCGGGATCCGAACCCGACCCGAACTTCGTCCCGAACCCGACCCCATTAAAGTCAATGGGGACCCGAACTTTTCGGCACTAAAAAGGCTGTAAAACAGCCCAGGAAAGAGCTAGAGGGCTGCAAAAGGCAGCAACATGTAGGTAAATCCCCTGCAAACAAATGTGGATAGGGAAATGAATAAAAATAAAAATAAAATAAATAAAAATTAACCAATATCAATTGGAGAGAGGTCCCATAGCAGAGAATCTGGCTTCACATCACCAACCACTGTAACAGTCCATTGTCATATATTTAGGCCCAGGCACCCAGGCAGAGGAGAGAGGTCCCTTAACAGAGAATCTGGCTTCATGTCAGCAGAGAATCAGTCTGCATGTCATAGCAGAGAATTATGCTTCACGTCACCGAACACTGAAACAGTCCATTGTCAGATATTTAGGCCCCGACACCCAGGCAGAGGAGAGAGGTCCCATAACAGAGAATCTGGCTTCATGTCAGCAGAGAATCAGTCTGCATGTCATAGCAGAGAATCAGGCTTTACGTCACCCACCACTGTAACAGTCCATTGTCATATATTTAGGCCCAAGCACCCAGGCAGAGGAGAGAGGTCCCATAACAGAGAATCTGGCTTCATGTCAGCAGAGAATCAGTCTGCATGTCATAGCAGAGAATCAGGCTTCACGTCACCCACCACTGTAACAGTCCATTGTCAGATATTTAGGCCCAGGCACCCAGGCAGAGGAGAGAGGTCCCGTAACAGAGAATCTGGCTTCATGTCGGCAGAGAATCAGTTTTCATATCATAGGAGAGAATCATGCTTCACGTCACCCAACACTGGAACAGTCCATTGTCAGATATTTAGGCCCAGGCACCCAGGCAGAGGAGAGAGGTCCCGTAACAGAGAATCTGGCTTTATGTCAGCAGAGAATCAGTCTTCATATCATAGGAGAGAATCATGCTTCACGTCACCCAACACTGGAACAGTCCATTGTCAGATATTTAGGCCCAGGCAGTGGCACCCAGGCAGAGGATAGAGGTCCCGTAACAGAGAATCTGGCTTCATGTCAGCAGAGAATCAGTCTGCATGTCATAGGAGAGAATCAGGCTTCACGTCACCCACCACTGTAAAAGTCCATTGTCATATATTTAGGCCCAGGCACCCAGGCAGAGGAGAGAGGTCCCGTAACAGAGAATCTGGCTTCATGTCGGCAGAGAATCAGTTTTCATATCATAGGAGAGAATCATGCTTCACGTCACCCAACACTGGAACAGTCCATTGTCAGATATTTAGGCCCAGGCACGCAGGCAGAGGAGAGAGGTCCCGTAACAGAGAATCTGGCTTTATGTCAGCAGAGAATCAGTCTTCATATCATAGGAGAGAATCATGCTTCACGTCACCCAACACTGGAACAGTCCATTGTCAGATATTTAGGCCCAGGCAGTGGCACCCAGGCAGAGGAGAGAGGTCCCGTAACAGAGAGTCTGGCTTCATGTCAGCAGAGAATCAGTCTGCATTTTAATAGCAGAGAATCAGGCTTCACGTCACCCACCACTGTAACAGTCCATTGTCAGATATTTAGGCCCAGGCACCCAGGCAGAGTAGAGAGGTCCCGTAACAGAGAATCTGGCTTCATGTCAGCAGAGAATCAGTCTTCATATCATAGCAGAGAATCAGGCTTCAAGTCACCCAACACTGTAACAGTCCATTGTCATATATTTAGGCACAGGCACGCAGGCAGAGGAGAGAGGTCCCGTAACAGAGAATCTGGCTTCATGTCAGCAGAGAATTAGTCTGCATGTCATAGCAGAGAATCAGGCTTCACGTCACACACCACTGTAACAGTCCATTGTCATATATTTAGGCCCAGGCATCCAGGCAGAGGAGAGAGGTCCCGTAACAGAGAATCTGGCCTCATGTCAGCAGAGAATCAGTCTTCATATCATAGGAGAGAATCATGCTTCACGTCACCCAACACTGGAACAGTCCATTGTCAGATATTTAGGCCCAGGAAATGGCACCCAGGCAGAGGAGAGAGGTCCCGTAACAGAGAATCTGGCTTCATGTCAGCAGAGAATCAGTCTTCATATCATAGCAGAGAATCAGGCTTCACATCACCCAACACTGGAACAGTCCATTGTCAGATATTTAGGCCCAGGCACCCAGGCAGAGGAGAGAGGTCCCGTAACAGAGAATCTGGCTTCATGTCAGCAGAGAATCAGTCTGCATGTCATAGCAGAGAATCAGGCTTCACGTCACCCAACATTGGAACAGTCCATTGCCAGATATTTAGGCCCCGGCACCCAGACAGAGGAGAGGTTCATTCAACTTTGGGTTGCCCCGCAATATAATGGTAAAATGAAAAAAAAAAAATAGGATTGAATGAGGAAGTGCCCTAGAGTACAATAATATATGGTTAAGGGGAGGTAGTTAATGTCTAATCTGCACAAGGGATGGACAGGTCCTGTGGGATCCATGCCTGGTTCATTTTTATGAACGTCAGCTTGTCCACATTGGCTGTAGACAGGCGGCTGCGTTTGTCTGTAATGACGCCCCCTGCCGTGCTGAATACACGTTCAGACAAAACGCTGGCCGCCGGGCAGGCCAGCACCTCCAAGGCATAAAAGGCTAGCTCTGGCCACGTGGACAATTTAGAGACCCAGAAGTTGAATGGGGCCGAACCAACAGTCAGTACGTGGAGGGGTGTGCACACGTACTGTTCCACCATGTTAGTGAAATGTTGCCTCCTGCTAACACGTTGCGTATCAGGTGGTGGTGCAGTTAGCTGTGGCGTGTTGACAAAACTTTTCCACATCTCTGCCATGCTAACCCTGCCCTCAGAGGAGCTGGCCGTGACACAGCTGCCTTGGCGACCTCTTGCTCCTCCTCTGCCTTGGCCTTGGGCTTCCACTTGTTCCCCTGTGACATTTGGGAATGCTCTCAGTAGCGCGTCTACCAACGTGCGCTTGTACTCGCGCATCTTCCTATCACGCTCCAGTGCAGGAAGTAAGGTGGGCACATTGTCTTTGTACCGTGGATCCAGCAGGGTGCCAACCCAGTAGTCCGCACACGTTAAAATGTGGGTAACTCTGCTGTCGTTGCGCAGGCACTGCAGCATGTAATAGCCCACGTGTGCCAGGCTGCCCAGAGGTAAGGACAAGCTGTCCTCTGTGGGAGGCGTATCGTCATCGTCCTGCGTTTCCCCCCAGCCACGCACACAGTGATGGGCCCGAGCTGTGTTGGGTGCCACCCCGCTGTGACCATGCTTCATCCTCATCCTCCTCCACCTCCTCTTATACCTCATCCTCCTCGTCCTCCAGTAGTGGGCCCTGGCTGGCCACATTTGTACCTGGCCTCTGCTGTTGCAAAAACCTCCCTCTGAGTCACTTCGAAGAGACTGGCCTGAAAGTGCTAAAAATGACCCCTCTTCCTCCTCCTCCTCATCTTCCTGGGCCACCTCCTCTTCCATCATCGCCCTAAGTGTTTTCTCAAGGAGACATAGAAGTGGTATTGTAACGCTGATAACGGCGTCATCGCCACTGGCCATGTTGGTGGAGTACTCGAAACAGCGCAACAGGGCACACAGGTCTCGCATAGAGGCCCAGTCATTGGTGGTGAAGTGGTGCTGTTCCGCAGTGCGACTGACCCGTGCGTGCTGCAGCTGAAACTCCACTATGGCCTGCTGCTGCTCGCACAGTCTGTCCAGCATGTGCAAGGTGGAGTTCCACCTCGTTGGCACGTCGCATATGAGGCGGTGAGCGGGAAGGCCGAAGTTACGCTGTAGCGCAGACAGGCGAGCAGCGGCAGGATGTGAACGCCGGAAGCGCGAACAGACAGCCCGCACTTTATGCAGCAGCTCTGACATGTCGGGGTAGTTGTGAATGAACTTCTGCACCACCAAATTCAACACATTCGCCAGGCAAGGGATGTGCGTCAAACCGGCTAGTCCCAGATCTGCAACGAGATTTCGCCCATTATCGCACACCACCAGGCCGGGCTTGAGGCTCACCGCCAGCAACCACTCGTCGGTCTGTTGTTCTATACCCCGCCACAACTCCTGTCCCCCAAACATATGAGTTTCAGAATGGCCTGCTGACGTTTACCCCGGGCTGTGCTGATGTTGGTGGTGAAGGTGTGTGGCTGACTGGATGAGCAGGTGGAAGAAGAGGAGGAGGAAGCTAAGTAGGAGGAGGTGGCAACAGGAGGCAAAGAATGTTGCCCTGCGATCCTTGACGGCGGAAGGACGTGCGCCAAACAGCTCTCAGCCTGGGGCCCAGCCGCGACTACATTTACCCAGTGTGCAGTTAGGGAGATATAGCGTCCCTGGCCGTGCTTACTGGTCCACGTATTTGTGGTTAGGTGGACCTTGCCACAGATGGCGTTGCGCTGTGCACACTTGATTTTATGGGATACTTGGTTGTGCAGGGAAGGCACGGCTCTCTTGGAGAAGTAGTGCCGGCTTGGAACAACATACTGTGGGACAGCAAGCGACATCAGCTGTTTGAAGCTGTCTGTGTCCACCAGCCTAAATGACAGCATTTCATAGGCCAGTAGTTTAGAAATGCTGGCATTCAGGGCCAGGGATCGAGGGTGGCTAGGTGGGAATTTACGCTTTCTCTCAAATGTTTGTGAGATGGAGAGCTGAACGCTGGCGTGTGACATGGTTGAGATGCTTGGTGACGCAGGTGGTGGTGTTGGTGGTACATCCCATGTTTGCTGGGCGGCAGGTGCCAACGTTCCTCCAGAGGCGGAGGAAGAGGCCGAGGCAGCGGCAGCAGCAGAAGAGGCCGAGGCGGCAGCAGCAGAAGAGGTAGCAGGGGTAGCCTGAGTGAGTTTTTTGTTTTTAAGGTGTTTACTCCACTGCAGATCATGCTTTGCATGCAGGTGTCTGGTCATGCAGGTTGTGCTACTGGCGGCGGTCAGTAGCAGGCGGAGTCTCTTGGCGGCGGATGTTCTGCTTTTGCCCACTGCTCCCTCTTTTGCTACGCTGTTGGCTCGGTCTCACCACTGCCTCTTCCTCCGAACTGTGAAAGTCAGTGGCACGACCTTCATTCCATGTGGTGTCTAGGACCTCATCGTCCCCTGCATCGTCTTCCACCCAGTCTTGATCCCTGACCTCCTGTTCAGTCTGCACACTGCAGAAAGAAGCAGCAGTTGGCACCTGTGTTTCGTCATCATCAGAGACGTGCTGAGGTGGTATTCCCATGTCCTCATCATCAGGAAACATAAGTGGTTGTGCGTCAGTGCATTCTATTTCTTCCACCCCTGGGGAAGGGCTAGGTGGATGCCCTTGGGAAACCCTGCCAGCAGAGTCTTCAAACAGCATAAGAGACTGCTGCATCACTTGAGGCTCAGACAGGTTCCCCGATATGCACGGGGGTGATGTGACAGACTGATGGGCTTGGTTTTCAGGCGCCATCTGTCCGCTTCCTGCAGAAGACTGGGTGGGAGATAATGTGAACATGCTGGATCCACTGTCGGCCACCCAATTGACTAATGCCTGTACCTGCTCAGGCCTTACTATCCTTAGAACGGCATTAGGCCTGACCAAATTTCGCTGTAAATGGCGGCTACTGGGACCTGAGGTAGTAGCTGTGACAGAATAGCCACGTCCTCTACCTGCACAAGAGGCTCCACCAACACCAATACCACGACCATGACCGTGTCCGTTATTAGATGTTTTCCTCATAGTTAGCGTTTACAAAGCAAAAATAATTAACGGCCAAAAATAAACCTGATGTAGGGTATTGCACTTTTTTTTTTTTAACTCTATTTGACAGCGGTATTTGTGGCCTAAATGTGACACTCACTTATTCACTTCTTGTCCCAGATGTGCAGTAAATTAGAGGGTGTTTTTCACCCCAGTATGCCAAACCCGTATTTATGGCCTAAATGTGACAGTCACTTATGCGCGTCTAAACCCAGATGTGCAGTATAGCAGAGGGTTTTTTCCCCCCAGTATGCCAAAGCTGTATTTCTGGACTTGCAGACATGCAGATAGCCTTTGCTGGTGCACTATCATTGCATAAAATGGCTGCCGATCATGTATTGATATTGACTAACTTAAGTGAAAACAGTTAGTTTTCAGCAGTAGTTGGCTCAGAGCAGGCTTAAAAAAATTGTGCACTGCACCCACAAAACACTTTTGCCGTAGATCGCTGAGTACAAAAAACAATTCTTGATAAGATTTTTCCCTGATCTCTCCCTCACAGCAGCTGCAGCCTTTCCCTACACTAATCCGAGCATAGTGACAGGCGGCGCTACGTGACTCCAGCTTAAATAGAGGCTGGGTCACATGCTGCTCTGGCCAATCACAGCCATGCCAATAGTAGGCATGGCTGTGATGGCCTTTTGGGTCAAGTAGTATGACGCTTGTTGATTGGCTGCTGTGCAGCCTTTCAAAAAGCGCCATAAAAATCACCGAACACGGAACCCGACCCCAAACTTTTACGTAAATGTTCGGGTTTGGGTTCGGGTCCGGGTGCCGAAAACTCTAAAGTTCTATGCGAACCCTAACTTTACAGTTCGGGTTCGCTCAACTCGACATGTGCCAAGTAGGGATGAGCGAACCCAAACTGTATAGTTCGGGTTCGTACCGAATTTTAGGGTGTCCGTGACACGGACCCGAACCCGAACATTTTCGTAAAAGTCCGGGTTCGGTGTTCGGCGCTTTCTTGGCGCTTTTTGAAAGGCTGCAAAGCAGCCAATCAACAAGCGTCATACTACTTGCCCCAAGAGGCCATCACAGCCAGGCCTACTATTGGCATGGCTGTGATTGGCCAGTGCAGCATGTGACCCAGCCTCTATTTAAGCTGGAGTCACATAGCGCCGCCCGTCACTCTGCTCTGATCATTGTAGGGAGAGGTTGCAGCTGCGACGTTAGGGCGAGATTAGGCAGTGATTAACTCCTCCAAAAGACTTCATTCAGTGATCGATCTGCAGCTGTGGATCATTGAACTGCTGATATTCAATTGCTCACTGTTTTTAGGCTGCCCAGAGCGTTTTTTATTCACTTTTTTCTGGGGTAATGGGCGGCCATTTTGTGTCTTGTGGTGCGCCAGCACAAGCTGCCACCAAGTACATTTAACCCTCAATAGTGTGGTTATTTTTTGGCTATATCCTACATCAGGGTCAAGCTGTCAGACCAAGTGCATTTAACCATCAATAGTGTGGTTCTCTTTTGGCCATATACTAAATCAGGGGCAAGCTGAGCCTGTCACCAAGTGCATTTAACCCTCAATAGTGTGGTTGTTTTTTGGCTATATCCTACATCGGTCAAGCTGTCACACCAAGTGCATTTAACCATCAATAGTGTGGTTACTTTTTTGCCATATACTACATCAGGGGCAAGCTGAGCCTGTCACCAAGTGCATTTAACCCTAAATAGTTTGGTTGTTTTTTGGATATATCCTACATCAGGGTCAAGCTGTCACACCAAGTGCATTTAACCATCAATAGTGTGGTTATTTTTTGGCCATATACTACATCAGGGGCAAGCTGAGCCTGTCACCAAGTGCATTTAACCCTCAATAGTGTGGTTGTTTTTTGGCTATATCCTACATCAGGGTCAAGCTGTCACACCAAGTGCATTTAACCATCAATAGTGTGGTTATTTTTTGGCTATATCCTACATCAGGGGCTTGGCTGTGCTTGCTATTTTATTGAGGGGTGAAATACAATTGCCAAAATAGCAGTACCCTAAATCTGGTGTTTCAGCTGTGGCCAGCCAATTGTAATACTGTCTGCTGTCTGGCAAAGGATATATTTTTGTTCAGGGTTGAAATACAATTCCCAACTTAGCAATTTCCTAATTTAGTGGTTTCTTCTGTATCAGGGCTACTTTAAATCTATTCATTAAAAGGGTGTATAAGATTCAAGGTGCAGATAGGGTCATTCTCAATAACTTCACACACACACTACTGTGCATTTCCAAGTCTAATTCTGTCTGTAAACGTATACCTTTCACCCAGCGCCTAAGGCTAGGTCTACACGACGACATTTGTTGCGCGACAAAAAGTTTCGCGACAGATAGGGCCTGGGCCTAAATATATGACAATGGACTGTTACAGTGGTGGGTGACGTGAAGCCTGATTCTCTCCTATGATATGAAGACTGATTCTCTGCTGACATGAAGCCAGATTCTCTGTTAAGGGACCTCTCTCCTCGGCCTGGGTGCCTGGGCCTAAATATCTGACAATGGACTGTTACAGTGGTGGGTGACGTGAAGCCAGATTCTCTGCTATGGGACCTCTCTCCAATTGATATTGGTTAATTTTTATTTATTTTATTTTTATTTTTATTCATTTCCCTGTCCACATTTGTTTGCAGGGGATTTACCTACATGTTGCTGCCTTTTGCAGCCCTCTAGCTCTTTCCTGGGCTGTTTTACAGCCTTTTTAGTGCCGAAAAGTTCGGTTTCCCATTGACTTCAATGGGGTTCGGGTTCGGGACGAAGTTCGGATCGGGTTCGGATCCCGAACCCGAACATTTCCGGGAAGTTCGGCCGAACTTCTCGAACCCGAACATCCAGGTGTTCGCTCAACTCTACTGCCAAGTTATCTACTAACGAATTGATGAGGTAGTAATTTGTGGGACTAACCCTTGCAACATATTCTTTACATGTTTTTCCTACATTTGGAGGAGGAAACTCCACTTTTGAACCTTGTCCACCCATAATAATATATGACAATACACAGCAATAGTAACAAGGAGGTATGTCTGTACACTTACCACCCAGGCAAGACCTCCACAAAACAAGACAGATAATCAATAATTGATCACTTTATAGTAATAGTAATCTTATCTATATGGATAAAACCAAGGTAGGTCAGTCTCCCTGAGACTTTTTACCATACGTGGCACTCCAAGTGCTGGTGTCACCGCCAGGTATCTGAGAAGCTCTGACAGACATTCTTCAGAACCTCTTGCTTGAGGTTCTTTTGCTTTGCTTTCGTTTTCTCATCTCAATAGCCTCTCTCAGCTGTCATGTAGTTGCACTGATTGCATCCCTTTAAATCCCTTCCCATACTGCATCACTTTGCGGTTTATACAACTTCCTGGATTGTGCGCATGCTGGATGCTGCAACTGATGCTTCTACAGATAAGTCTGTTCCTTTATTTGTGTTTTCCTGTTGGCTTGATCCTAGGTGACCCTGACTTCCTCCGTATTAAGTGTAGGGAGCCGGTGGTCGTGTCCTCTCACTATTATAGGGTGTTCAGGTGTCATACAGTCGAGGTACGAGGGCATGCAATTATCTATAATAGAGATCTTTGCATGGGCTGAGAAGTCAGGGAGAGAGCTAGGGCTTTTACAGGCCTCACCCTTATGTGCCTTAGTTTGGGGTCAAGTCAGTCGGATCTTCATTTGTTGTCTTCTTGTTTTCTGCAACACCATCCTTGACAGCTGGCCTCATTCATGAAAGTATTCCAAGTACTTTTTATAAACTCCCTGAGTCTAATTTTTAAGGCTTAACAATTTATCCCGGATACATAAAGAAAACTCACGGGTAGAGATGTGGCCAGTGCCCTCGGACCGGACAGTGAACAAAAGGGATGTCTCTCTTACCTGACACTAGGATGGCCTTCTCTATCCCGGACGGAGCCACCAGACTGAAATGATTTGGACCTTTCTGGACCTCTACAACCACCTTGGTCTGATCTTACTGACGTCTGGAGAAATATTTCTCAGCCGGCAATAACATGACACACACCCAGGTATCACTGAGAAATACTCTAACTTTATTATGCTATAGCTTGGCCTTATATAGGCAGTAGAAAAGTTTGCATAACAACAGCGTTAAACCACTCATAAAGATAAACATTGTTGCTCATACACATACTACCGTAACATCCTTATATGGTATGTGTATGTGCAGTAAGCAAAAATAATAGGTTTTAATCAGTCACATATAAGAATGTATGCAGTTGGGCAGAATGACCCTGAATAATGCAAGAACGTTTGTACTAGTTCTGGGGGATCCCCAGAATCTGTCCTGGGAAAGATAAGCAAAACTTTACTCACAGCGGGGGAACTTGAAACAGTGCTTGGGTGAGATGTTATAACAATTCTTTACATATTTAGAGCAGACAAGATGGAGTGACATTTCTCTTCAACCCTCATTCACAGACCAACATATAATGACTTTCTGCAAGGACACCTCCCTGCCCGCTGCAGCACTGATTGACCCATCCAGTCTATCGGCCTGGGAGCCAATGTGGGCAAGCCCCCCTCCCCACTATCTCTTAGGGTCATGTGAGCATCCATATTCCTCCCCTATGCGTTTTCCAATGACATGGTCAGTAAAATAGAGCTGTGCGTGAATGTCCTCCGCTGCCACTTCCCCCCTCCACAGGGTTCAGGTGGCTATGAAATGTAGGTGCCACATCTCCTGTCCCTTGGCCAGCCAGATTTATTAGCATCTGCTCCAGAATGTGAAGTAGTGGAATGACATCATTTATCCCATAGATCTGGCTACTGACAAATATAGTGGCCACCTCAGAGGGCCTGCTTCTGTGTTATTGGATGAGTGCACGCATACTGTTGTCTTTCTGCAATGGCCTTGGTGATCAATTGCTGGAAAAATGAGTGACGAGGAGTAGGAGGAGGAGCATCAGGAGCATCAGGACCAGTAGATGATGGGAAGGAAACACAGCTCCCTTATGCTGAGGTGGTGAAGCCTTGACTGCTGCAAAAGGATTGCGGGCCGTACCTCAACTTTAGCACCACAGTTTTCCCAGGCCACTTTATGGTGACACTACAGTACATGTGTTGATGCAGCGCTGTAGTGCCAGATTGGCACCCTGGCCACGCTTCACCTTCTGCCAACCGATTCATGAAAAGTCACACCAGTGAGTAGGGAATTTTACCCCCATCACTCCATGCTGACTGCCTGCCGCCTCCTTTATGAACCCATGCACTGCTATTTTTTTCGGACAGGTATTCTCCTCAGTAGAAAACGGTGTATCCCTGACACGTTTGGCTCCAGACCTCACACTGCTTACACCCCGCCGACTCTCCCAGCCACGCTACCACCCTGCAGGCTCAGTCGCTGTCTCATGCGCAAGCTGCCACCCTCATCCCCTGATGATGAAGCCCCCTCTTCACCAGGCTCCCACGTGCGATCGGTTACATCATCATCATCCACTACTGTCTGCACGTCACTTATCTCCTCCTCACCAGTCTCAGGGCTACGTGCCAGCTCGCAACACCAGCTCCCACACGAATCTCATTGTCACTCCTTGCCTGCCTACTGGAAGAAGCAGCCGATCTCTCCTCCACATCTTGCCTGGGCAGTAGCTGCTGACTGTCCTCACTGAAAAGTGAAGCCGACAGCATACAATACCTCCTGAGCAGATGGAACATGACAGAGGAAGTTTCAGGACAGGTGGGGCCACATGGACTTCTCCCAGGCCATGCCAACTAAGAGTGATGTTACAGGGACCCACCGACTCTTGGCTGGGGGTGTCTGATGCCACTTGTGACGAAGTAGAAGACCGAGTCAACCATTCAAACATCACTGGGTTGCTGGTCAAAACACAACCCCCTCCAACCTTCTTCTGCTGCTACTTCTACAAGCTGCAGAAACATTTTTGCCACTGTGTCTTCCCTTAGAAGGCCCTGGCACCTGTTTGTCCGACATACTGTACTATAACTGTAAGTATAAAATAGCAGTAGTATAAGCAGGGCCAGTGTTGGGTGGGGGTCAAACTGGGCAATTGCCCAGGGCCCCCATAGTCTAAGGGGCCTCCTGCTTCAGTGTTGCTGTTCAGCTGAACGTCAGTGGAAGCAGGTGGGCGGAAAGCGGAAAACCTGCACTGTAATGCAGTGTAAGGTCCCTTCCCTGTACATATAAGAGAAATCACTACTACAGAGCTGCTCTGGGAACTAACAGCTCCGGACACCAGAAGCGCTCTTCTACTGGAGCTGTATGACCTGCCATGATGTCAGGTGCAGGAGGCGGAGCTCAGCAGAGAAGAGGGGATGCAGCACCTTCGATGACCTCATATCATGTGACCAGAACAGGAGGCGGAGCTCAGCAGTGCAGTAAAATAATGAAGAAGAAGACCAGTGATGCATGGGAAGAAGTGAAGGACGGATTCAATGTAAGTGCCAGGTAATGCTGGCAGTTATAGTCCTCTCCTCTTATACCTCCTGTAATGTGCTCTTATATTACATAATAATGGTCCAAATATGCTGGGAGTTGTAGTCCTCTCCGATTATACCTCCTGTTATGTAATATCAGAGTACATTTGAAGATGAGGTATGAGGAGAGGACTACAACTCCCAGCATGCCCAGCTTGTTAATTAATATCAGAGTACATTACAAGAGGAGGTATAAATGTCCACACTGCTGGGGGCACCAGGGAAGGGGTAAGGAGATCATTAGATATACTGGGCACTACTGGGGAGGAATGGTGGAGCATTATATACTGGCACTACGGGGTACATTATATATATACTGGCACTATGGAGGGGTATTATAAATTGGAACTAGTGGGGGCACTACAGGGGGACATTAGACCCATTGGGAGCATTATGGTTATATTATTACTATTAGGGTACTATAGAAGCGTTATTATTAGTTGACACAATATGGAGGGCATTGCTACTAATGGGGGCTATCTTGGGGAGTATTATCACTCTTGGGGGCACTGTTACTTATGAGGACAGTCTGGGTATATAGTATAGTGTTTATGGACATAGGGGGAGCACAGCAGGCTCAGTATTAAGAGTAGCTACAAGAGGTTCTCCAGGTTTTTTTATATTGATGACCTCAGGATAGGTCATCCGGCACCCCCGCTGATCCGCTGTTTGAGGAGACGGCATGCACTGTGCGGACGTGCCAATACCCTTATCGCTTCCTGCTATGCTTCTGTATGTCTATGGGACAGCAGCAGTGAACAGCACGCGCCATCTCCTCAAACAGCTGATCGACGGGGGTGCCAAGTGTCAGACTGTGTTTTTAGCGCATTATTACAAGATTTGGGGCCACATTTTGTCTAAAACCGGCCCTGAGTATAGGATGCAATTTCACCGCCGAAATAAGGATAAATGGATGTACTTACATATAGGAGAACGTGAGCACCCTCAAATCATAGTATCAGGCCACTATTTCATCACAATTACAGAATTAACAATTAATGGAATTACTTCTGTATAAACCTCTGGATCAACTTGCAGGATAACAGGCTGAACTGGATGGAGAGATGTCTTTTTTCAGCCTTATAAACTATGTTACTATGTTACTAATGTGAACACCCTAAAATCAGTAAAATTAAACCTCTATTCCACCAAAGCTTTACACTCTTCTATTGGTCCCTTTTCTCTCCCTATAGTGTGGATAATGCCTCACTATTATATCCCTACACTATCTCTAAGCTGTCCCTGCACTCTCCTTATAGTGTGGATAAAACCTTCCTATTATATCCATATACTATCTCTAAGTTGTCCCTGCTCTCTCCCTATAGTGTGGATAATGCCTCACTATTATATCTCTACACTATCTCTAAGCTGTCCCTGCACTCTCCCTATAGTGTGTATAATGCATTGCTATTATATCTCTACACTATCTCTAAGCTGTCCCTGCACTCTCCCTATAGTGTGGATAATGCCTCACTAGTATATCCCTACATAATCTCTAAGCTGTCCCTGAACTGTTCAAAAGTAATAATTTTGTAAATTAAAAAAGAAAAAGAAAAAGGGGGGGTTTATCAAACTGGTGCAAATTAGAACTGCCTTAGCTGCCCATAGCAACCAATCAGATTCCACCTTTCTAAAGGCCTGTGAGCCAATGTAGTCAAGCCCTCCTCTCCAGATCCTCTTAGGGTCATGTGAGCATCCATGTTCCTCCACTATGCTTTTTCCGACTGACATGGGCAGTAAAATAGGGCTGTGCGTTAATTCTCCTCCTCTGCCAGTCCAGCACCCACCGGATGGTGACTCAATTTTTAGGGGTACAGATAGGACGACCTGTCACAAAGATCGGGATCATCTAATGGTGTGTTGTCTTCCTGGCGCTCGAGTTCAACACATTGCGGATCGGGGTGACAGATTACTGATAGGGGCTGGAGAAGATCCAGCAGTCGGGGTCCATATCAAAACCAATGACAAAGTTAGAGGTACAGTAGGTGGAGCGTCCTTAAAATTATTTTAGGGATTTAGGTCACAAGCTTAGGGCGAGGACCTCAAAGGTTGTGTTTTCCGAAATACTACCTGTACTGCGAGCCACTCAAGAAAGGCAGTGGGAGATTAGCAAGGTTAACAAGTGGCTCAAGAACTGGTGTAAGAAAGAGGGGTTTGGGTTCCTGGAGAACTTGGCCAACTTCTCTGTCAGCTACAGGCTCTATTATGTTATAGGATGGAAAGATAGTGCAGATAGAGACCGGGGGTGAGGTAGTGGGACTGGGGGGGGGGGGGTAATTACATTATAGGAGGGGAAGATAGGGCAGATATAGACCTGGGGGAGGTAATGGGACTGGGGGAGGAATGGAAGGAGGGCATAAAAAGTTCAGAAGGAAAGGTGTAGGGTAAAAAATATACATAAACCTCTTAATTGTATGTATACTAATGCCAGAAGCCTGACTAATAAAGCTGGTGAACTGGAATTAGTGATGTGTGAGGAGGACTATGACATAGTGGGAATAACTTAGACATGGCTGGATGATAGCTATGACTGGGCGGTTAATGTACAAGGTTACAGTCTGTTTAGAAAGGATCACAAAAAACGGAGAGGAGGAGGGGTCTGCCTTTATGTAAAGTCCTTTTTAAAGCCCACACTCCGCGAAGATATACAAGAGGAAACTGAACACGTGGAGTCACTGTGGGTAGAGATACATGGAAAGCAAAACAATGATAAAATACTAATAGGAGTTTTTTTTATAAACATCCTAATATACCAGAGTCCACAGATAATCTGCTGCTAAACGAGATTGACGAGGCGGCAAATCATAATGAGGTGATTATTATGGGGGACTTCAACTACCCAGATATAGACTGGGAAACTGAAACTTGTATATCTCATAAAGGAAACAGGTTCTTGGCAATAACCAAAAAACAATTACCTTTCCCAACTGGTTCAGGACCCGACTAGAGGGACGGTCATACTGGATTTAGTATTAACTAATAGACCTGACAAAACAACAGATGTGCAGGTCGGGGGACACCTGGGAAATAGTGACCATAAAGTAATAACTTTCCAGTTGTCATTCAAAAGAGTATTTCTTCAGGGAGGAACAAAAATACCAAACTTCAAAAAAGCTCAATTTAGCCAACTAAGAGGCCATAGGCCGAACTAACTGGGACAAAGTCCTCAAAAATAAAAATACAGCCACAAAATGGGATATTTTTAAAAGCATCCTAAAATCGAATTGTGAGAGGTACATACCTTCTGGTAAAAGAAAAGGTTAAGGAACAAGAAAAAAACTATGTGGATAAATAGAACTGTAAAAAAGCAATAAATGACAATAAGAAAGCATTTAAATCATTAAAATAGGGGGGTAGAGAGGAAGCACTGAAAAACTATAAGGAAAAAAAATTAATATGTAAAAAACAAATAAAAGCCGCCGAACTAGAGACCGAGAGATTAATTGCCAAAGAGAGCAAAACTAACCCTAAAATGTTCTTCAATCATATAAATGGTAAAAAGTATAAATCTGAAGGTGTCGGCCCTCTACAGAGTAATGAAGGGAGAGTTGCAGAGAGCGATTAGGAGAAAGCAAAGCTATTAAATATTTTTTTTCACCACTGTATTCACTGAGGAAAATAATCTGTCAGATTAAATGCAGAATGTAAAAGTAAATTCCCCATTAAAAGTGCCCTGTCTGAAAGGCTATTCCATGCATCCACTACTCTCTCAGTAAAGTAATACTTCCTGATATTACTTTTAAACCTTTGCCCCCCTAATTTAAAACTATGTCCTCTTGTAGCAGTTTTCCTTCTTGTAAATCTTCTCTCCTCTTTTACCTTGTTGATTCCCTTTATGTATTTAGCAGTTTCTCTCATCTCCGCTCTGTCTCGTCTTTCTTCCAAGCTATACATGTTAAGGTCCTTTCATCTTTCCTGGTAAGTTTTATCCTGCAATCCATGGACTAGTTTAGTAGCTCTTCTCTGAACTCTCTCCAAAGTATCAATATCCTTCTGGAGATATGGTCTCCAGTACTGAGCACAATACTCCAAATGAGGTCTCACTAGTGCTCTGTAGAGCGGCATGAGCACCTCCCTCTGTCTACTGGTAATGCCTCTCCCTATACACCCAAGCATTCTGCTAGCAATTCCTGCTGCTCTGTGACATGGTCTGCCTACCTTTAAGTCTTCTGAAATAATGACTCCTAAATCCCTTTCCTCAGATACTGAGGTTAGGACTGTATCACTGATTTTATATTCTGCTCTTGGGTTTTTACGCCCCAAGTGCATTATCTTGCACTTATGAACATTAAATTTAAGTTGCCCAATTTTTGACCATTCCTCTAGTTTTCCTAAATCCTTTTCCATTTGGTGTATCCCTCCAGGAACATCAACCCTGTTACAAATCTTTGTGTCATCAGCAAAAAGACACACCTTACCATCGAGGCCTTCTGCAATTTTGCTGATAAAGATATTAAACAATATGGGTCCCAGAACAGATCCCTGACGTACCCCACTGGTAACAAGACCTTGGTATGAATATACTCCATTGACTACAACCCTCTGCTGCCTGTCCCTCAGCCACTGCCTAATCCATTCAACAATATGGGAGTCCAAGCCCAAAGACTGCAATTTATTGATAAGCCTTCTATGTGAGACAGTATCAAAAGCCTTACTAAAGTCTAGATAAGCGATGTCTACTGCACCTCCTCTATTATTTTAGTCACCCAATCAAAAAAATCAATAAGATTAGTTTGACATGACCTCCCTGCAGTAAACCCATGCTGTTTTTCATCTTTCAATCCATGTGATTTTAGATGTTCCACAATCCTCTCCTTAAGTATGGTTTCCTTTAATTTCCCCACTATTGATGTCAGGCTTACTGGCCTATAGTTGCCCGATTCCTCCCTACTACCTTTCTTGTGAATGGGCACAACATTTCTTAATTTCCAATCTTCTAGGACGACTCCTGTTACTAGTGATTGGTTAAATAAATCTGTTAATGGTTTTGCTAGTTCACCGCTAAGCTCTTTTAATAGCTTTGGTGTATCCCATCAGGCCCCTGTGACTTATTTTTGTATTAATTTTAGACAGCTGACTTAGAACCTCTTCCTCTGTAAAGACACAAGCATCAAAAGATTCATTAGTCTTATTTACTAACTGAGGTCCTTTCCCTTCATTTTCCTTTGCAAAAACTGAACAGAAGTATTCATTGAGGCAGTCAGCTAGTTCTTTATCTTCTTCCATATACCTTCCTTCTTTTGTTTTTAATTTTGTAATTCCTTGTTTTAGTTTCCCTTTTTCATTTATGTATCTGTAGAATGCCTTATCGCCTTTTTTCACTGACTGAGCTAATTTCTCTTCTGCCTGTGCTTTAGAAGCTCTTATAACTTGTTTGGCCTCTCTCTGCCTAATCTTATAAATTTGCCTGTCATCCTCGTTGTGTTATTTTTTTATAATTACTAAATGCTATCTTTTTGTTTTTTAATGATTTTGGCCACTTCTGCTGAGTACCACAGTGGTCTCTTCCTTTTTTTGATTTTACTGACAAGCCTAATGCAATTTTCTGTTGCCTTCAATAGTGCCACTTTTAAGTAGTCCCATTTCTCCTTGATTTCAATGAAACTGTTCCAATCTGATAGGGACTCGTATACCACTAATCTAATATTAGAAAAGTCAGTTTTTCAAAAATCTAAAACTTTTGTTTTGAGTCACTGTACGTATAGTAGACCACACTGACTGGTGATCACTAGATCCCAAGCTTTCCCTTACAGTGATATCAGATACCAAAATCCCATTTGTGAATACTAAATCTAAAATGGCCTCCTTTCTGGTTGGCTCCTCAACTACTTGCTGTAGAGATAATCCCAGTAAGTAATTTAGAATATCTGAACTCCTGGCAGAACTAGCTATTTTGTTTTCCAGTTTACTTCTGGAAGATTGAAGTCTCCCATAATGATAACTTCCCCCTTCAATGTCATTTTAGCTATTTCCTCAAGTAGTAGATAATATAATTCTTTGACTTGGCTAGGTGGTCTATATATCACACCTACACGAGTTACCTTATGATTAGCAAGCTGCAAGGTAACCCAAACTGACTCTAAATTGTTCTCGCTAACTTGTATCAAATTAGATTGTATGCCATCTTTCACATACAGGGCCACCCCTCCCCCTTCTTGCCTTCTCTGTCTTTCCTGGATAGAGAGAACCCTGGTATTGTTATATCCCAGTCATTACTCCCATTGAACCACGTCTCAGTAACAGCCACTAAATCTATATTCTCTGTGGACTCTGGTATATTAGGTGGTTTATAGTAAACTCCTATTAGTAATTTAATATTGTGTTTAGCTCCATGTATCTCTACCCACAGTGACTCCACATGTTCATGTCTGTCACTTATATATTCACGGAGTGTGGGCTTTAGACAAGACTTTACATAAAGGCAGACCCCTCCCCTCTCCAGTTTTGATGATCCTTTATTTTTTTTATTTTTTTATTTAAAGTAATTATAATTGTACAATCATGAAATAGAGGAGTCGTACATAATCCATATTGGGTTGTACAAAGTATACAATAGATGTGAACATTAGATGTAAACATTAAATGTAAACAGTAACAACACAGTGAAACTGCAATGAGGATGTAAGCAGGATAGGGTAGGAGTAGTTGAGTACCACCACTCCTATTGAGTCTGAGTCGAGAGCATATATATAATTGTAATTTCAGAATAATTCTTACCAAGTAGTAAAGTTAGTGGAGGAGGCCAACCCTTAGACTATTATAACCTCTCACTTTGCTGACCGAAGGGGAAAATATGTATATTCCCTATTAATGAGTCGGCAGATTATTAACAGAAGTCTGCATGTGATTGGAGTGGTTATGTTTCACCCATCTATCCCATTTAACACTAAATTTTTGTAAATTACGCTCTTCGGCAGCCGCCAATTCTTCAAATCTATATATGCTATCTATCTTATCCTTCCACATTTCTGGGGACGGAAGTTCTGTTGAAAGCCAGAAGCGAGGCAGAAGGAGGCGAGCAGCCATGAGAAGGTTATGGAACAAAGGGGGATCTTAGGGATGAAGTCCGGAGGCGGAAGGCTCAGTAAGGCTAATTGAGGATTTGGCGGTATTGAGGTTTTACATATTGTATTGCTCCTGTCGAATATGTCTTTCCACCATTTAGATACAATGGAGCAGGTCCACCAAATGTGGAGAAAATTTGAGTCCTTGCACCTCCAACACCCATCTGGATTCGAGCTGTCGTATTTGGAAGTAATGTCAGGGGTCTTGTACCACCTCGTTAGAATTTTATAACTATTCTCCTGAATCAGTACGCACCTTGACAATTTATGAGGGGAAATAAAAAGTTTGGTCAATTCTGGCGGTGAAAAGGAGATTCCCAAATCTCTTTCCCATAATCCTATGAAAGCTGGTTTTGGCATGTTAATAGGAGAGTTTAATTTTTTGTATATTTGAGAGATCGGTTTGCTTATCGCATTCTGACTACTTATCCATCCTTCGAACCAAGTAATTGGCCTAAGGAGAGTCTGGAGTGGGATGTGTTTAGAGATGTAATTGTGAAGGAACGATATCGGGGAGGGGAGTGTATCTGAGGTTAAGAGTAACTCAGCCATTTCTTTTTTGTTGAATAACTTACCCTCCTTATCAAACAGTGAAATAATGGGGGTTTGGGATGTTCTAAGTGAGTTAGGGAGACATTGTTTTAATTCTAGAGGAGCTAAGTCCAGAATGTCTCTTACTTGGATTAAGGGGGAGGGTAGAGGAAAACCCCAATTGGATTCTCGAAACCACTTCCATATTGAGAGCGAGGATTTTATAATCTGGTTTGTGTTGGAGAAAGAAATTAATGTTCCTTTGTCACCTGTTATAAGTGACCTGAAGGAGAGTTGGGCTATGGATGATTCCATGTCCACCCATGATTTATGGAGTGGCTTCCGAAACCAATCGAGGATTCTAGTCAGATGGATAGCCTTGTTGTAGGTTTGTGGGTTAGGGAGGCCTATGCCATCTTGATCCATGGGCTTTTGCAGAGTGGTCATCGCTAATCTCGGGCTTTTTTGTTTCCATATAAATCTGCGAATCGCTGACGTCAATGACCTGAAATGTTTTTTCTTAATTGGAATGGGAAGTACTTGTTCTAAATAATTAAGTTTTGGGATGATCAAGGAATTGATTAAGTTCTTCCTACCAAACCACGACAGGGTCTGGAAATCTAGATGGTGTATCTGATCCGAAATAGACTGAAGTAATGGGGCATAGTTAAGATTGAAAAGGTTATTGGGGTCGGAGCTTATCTTTATTCCCAAGTAAGAGATAAAGGGGGTGTCCCAGCTAAAGGGAGATTTAGCTTTTAGAGAATTAATCATGGGCGTTGGGATGCCAATGCCTATGGCTTGAGATTTGCTCATGTTGATTTTGAAGTTGGAGAGGGGGCTGAACCTTTCTAGTAAATTATGGATGGCCTTCAAGGAAGTTTGAGGATTTGTAGTGATGATTAACAGATCATCCGCGAAAGCTGCGGTTTTATGTTCTTGCTTACCTAGTTTTAACCCCGCTATTGTTGTATCTTGTCTGATAGTTTGTAGGAGCAGTTCCATTGTTAAAACAAATAAAAAGGGGGACTGGGGACATCCCTGTCTCGTGCCATTTTTAATTACGAATGGAAGAGAAATAGTATCGTTTACCAGCACTGATGCGGAGGCATTGGAATACATAGCGAAAGTGGCATCTATATATGGTGGTGGAACACCAAATTTGGCCATTACGCAGCGCATGTAAATCCAATTGACCCTATCGAATGCTTTCTCCGCATCAGTGCTTAGCAAAGTCAGGGGAATGCCTTTCTTCTTTGCGTGGTAGATGGCATTGAGAATTCTTGCAGTGTTGTCTTTCCCTTCCCGGCCCTTTACAAAGCCTGTCTGATCCCTATGAATCAGGTCTGGGAGGAATGAGGCGAGACGGTTAGCTAACATTTTAGCAAGGATTTTTAAATTTAAGTTTAAAAGGGATATGGGGCGGTAGCTAGAACATTGAGACGGGTCTTTCCCCTCTTTGGGTAGAATGGTGATATGAGCTTTAGTCATGTCTGCTGAAATGGGTAATCCTAGGAGGGATCTATTACATACCTGAAGTAAGTGTGGGATGAGGGTGGTACTAGAGGAGCGATAGTAAAGGGCCGGGAGACCATCTGGGCCAGGTGCCTTGCCGTTTGGGAGGTTTTTTATAGTTCTGTTGAGTTCTTCAGTGCTGAAAGGGGGATAAGGGTCGATTTTTGCTCTTCAGTCAGTTTGGGAAGGGTGATGGCACCGAGGAAAGAGTCAATAGTATTTGGGCTAGATAAGTCTTGGGCATGTGGTTTACTCTGTGGGATGTTGTATAAGGTTTGATAATATTCTTGGAACTGAAGGGCAATGTCTTTGGAGGTGGTAGCCACCCCCCCCCCCCCGACCCTCCTATTTGGCTGATTTGGCTGAGTTAGCGTTAAGGAGGTTTTTTAGTTCTGATCTAAGATTATTAAGTTGGGATAGATCCGAGGCTAGAAGAGATTTTTTATGGGACTCCTCCAGCTTCTGGATTTCCGAGAGAAGCTGTTCCATCCTTGCCATTCTCTTTTTCTTTAGTAGGGATCCTAGTTTAATAAATTGTCCTCTTATGTAGGCTTTGTGTGCATCCCACACAATTTGGGGGGATGTTTCGGGAATGGCATTTAGGAGAAAGTATTCTTCCAGGGAGCTCTGTATTTGTTTTTTGCAATCCGGGAAAGTGATTAGTTGTTCATTTAACCTCCATTTGAATGTTTTAGGAATATTTTGTGGGTTAGAGATCGATAGGAAGATGGGAGAGTGGTCTGAAAGGTGTATAGACCCCATCCTAGCATTAGTGCAAAACTGGAGGTGTTCCTTTGAGACTAATATGTAATCCAGTCTATGATAGGAGTGGTGCATATTAGAGTAAAAAGTGTAGTCCCTATTTAAAGGGTTTAGAATTCTCCACACATCGACCAATTGGAGAGAGTGGAGTCTTTTAAGGACACCTCTGAGTTTTGTTTGGGAGAGAGAGGATTTTTGTGATGAGGAATCTAGAGTGGGGTCCATCGTTATGTTAAAGTCCCCACCCATGACAACAACTCCTTCTTTAAATTCTTCCACCAGTGGGGTTAAGGAGGAGAACCATTTATGTTGTTGAGTGTTAGGGGCATAGATGTTGAGGTGTATACTTGATTTGCAAAGGTACCTTTTACCATTATATACCGGCCTTCAGGATCTTGTATATGGGAGGTATATTGGAATGGACAACCTTTCTTGAATCCAATGCTTACTCCCCTGGCGGCTGAAGAGTCGGATCCGCTGTGGTACCACACTGGAAAACTAGAGAATGAGAGGTTAGGGTAATGGTCGATTTTATAATGTGTTTCCTGAAGAAATATGACCGAACATTTCTCTTTTCTTAATAAAGATAGAATTTGAGATCTTTTGGAGGGCGTTTTAAAGCCTTAGACATTATATGAGGATATTTGAAGATCTGTCATGGCTTGAGTATGTTGGGGGGTTTCAGACTCACTACTTGTGTTGGGAAGCTAATGGAATCCAAGTCTCCATCCACCAGGGGAGCCGCAAACCTATCCATATGACATTTGGCTTTCTCATTACTCAGACTCAGACTTACATTACAGTTTCCCATTAAACTAATAGTAACATAAACATACAACGAGCAATATGCCCGGGTTAGTGGACGGGCCATTGCTGAAAAGTATAACATAATAACTTTTATAGCAATTAAATGGTAGTAATTAGTTAAAGTGGAACCCAAGTGAGTTGGGTAGAAGGAGTAGTTAGGGGGAGCGGAGAAAAAAAAATAGTGACAGTTAGATCACCCTAAGTAGAGGATAATAACCTACTCACAAGCAATAAAGGTCTATTTTTAGATTGCTCTATATCCCTAGCTAGGCGGAATGGCATGAGAGGAAGAAGAGGCAGAGGGATAGGTTTAGAAGATAAGAGCATACAGCTGATTCTTGGTGGTGAAGAGCAAGTTTTTAATCGTCCACTTGTAGACGTCTGGGAGAAGGACCTTGCGCATTTCTCCTATGTCTTTGGGACTTAGGTGTGCGTAATTTTTCCCAGGGTTCCGACTTGGGTAGTTCTGGGAGTTCTAGAAGGTTTTGGACGGGGTCCCAGTTTTGGATATTTAGAGGGCCACATCCCAGAAGATCATATATTGGTTCTAAGTCCTGGAATGAGGTGATGGACAGTCTATGACCGTCAAACATGAAGGATATTCCGAAGGGGAAGGACCAGCGGTAGAGAATCTTCTTGGATCTAAGCCAGTCTGTGAGAGGTTTAAGCGCTCTCCGTTTCCTCAAGGTTGATTGTGCCAGATCTTGAAAAATAAGGATGTCTTTCCCTTCCCATTGTATAGGACTCCCGGACCTCGCTTTGTACATGATCGCTTCCTTCACCGGGAACGCCAGAAATTTGCATATCACATCTCTGGGAGGTTCTGACGGTGCAGGTTTAGGTTTTAGAGCTCTGTGGGCCCTTTCTAGGATAACTTCGTGAGCGGTGTCAGGACCAAGGAGCATAAGGCAAATTTGAACCATTGTGTAGGGAAGGTCCCCTGCAGCAACTGATTCAGGGATGCCACGAAAGCGGAGGTTGTTTCGTCTTCCTCTGTTCTCCTGATCTTCAATTGCACTGAATAAACTGTTGATGTTTTTCTGGATTAGGGAGACACTGTTTGTGACTGCCTGCTGATGTTGAATAACGCTCGCTTGATTTTCTTCCAAAGTCTCTACTCTTCTCCCTATCTGCTTGATGTCGAGCTTGATGGTCGTTAGGTCAGAGCTGATGGGGTCTAATGCAGAGGAGAGCGAAGATGCTAAAGCTTCCTTCAGGAAAGATCTGGAGATGGGCAGGTTGTCTGTATCTTCCCCACTTTCCCATTCATGGGCAGGAGATTCCGCTTGTTTACGGCCTGTGGCTTTTGGAGTGTCTGGCGCCATTTTCAGTTCTCTGGCTGCAACCGTGGCTGCTGCTTTTTTTTATAAATTTGTCCATTTCTCCACTAGCTGAATTCAATTTCTGCTGACTGGCTGGTTCCCCAGCTTTAGACCCACCAATTTTTACCATTTTGGTTAAACCAAGCTGTGATACCACGCTGTAAGGGTGATACTGGTTATGTCATTAAGCTAGCTTCATTCCCCTCTGTTAAATTTTCCCCAATTCTCAATGTATAAGACAATAATCAATTTAATCAGCTATCTTCTGGCACTATAGTATAGCAAAATAAATATGACACTGTCTCTTTAAATTTTGGTGTTCAAGTGGAGTAAGCTGTAAATGGTCTTCAACCCTTTAATTTGTTTCTTGAAGGGCCAGTGTGGGGGGAGAAACCCTGGATCCCAGAGCTAGGCAGAGATTGGGCCCTTTGTGAGGATATATCGATCTAGTTGTAGGGCTGGACCTTTTATTGACCGAGTGCTGATCTGAGCAGACAGCCCCTGCAGCTATCCAGCTCCCTCAATAATTACCTTATTGGCTTTCACAGGGTTTGGTCAGGCCTGCTGCAGATTCTACCCCCGGCTCCAGGCAGACTCACTGACGGGGCGGCAGGTCGGCGTCCGGACTGGGGCCACCGATCGACAGGACTGGAGTTACTATCCAGCGCAGAGGGCCAGGTAAGAGCCGATGGGGACGCCTCAGACCGCCGCTGATGTTTCCCGATGTGTTGGCGCTTCTGCTGTGGGTGTCAGCACGGGGCTCCTCAGCACTATATGTGACTGGAGCGCATGGGAGGTAGAGAGGTACCTTAATTAATGTTGTCTGTGTCTCAAGATGGCGCCCGCTTGATAGTTTTTACTGAAGGCGTCTCTCGGGCTATTGATTCCGTGCTGTGATGAATCCGACGGAGTTAGTCTTTTGAATCGCTTGGGGGATACAGTTTGTCCCGGTTTTCTGACTGTTTTAGCCGCTGTAGTTTTCAGTCCAGGCCGTGGATGCACACGCTGCTAGGCCTCGGCGGCAATTCAGTCCCAGGACTGCTCTGTGACCCAAATTTGGTCTCTCCGTGTAGAGTGGAATGTGGGTAAACCCACTATGGTTAAATTGGGGTCTTTTGAGCTTTAATTAGCCAAGGATTGAGAAGGATTGTGTCCCCAGAAGCAGAGCAGAGGGAAGATGCGTCCTCTCCAGTCGGCGGTTAGCCACGCCCCCCTTGATGATCCTTTCTAAACAGACTGTAACCCTGTACATTTACTGCCCAGTCATGTCTCAGTTATTCCCACTATGTCATAGCTATCATCCAGCCATGTCTCAGTTATTTCCACTATGTCATAGTTCTCTTCACACATCACTAATTCCAGCCCCCCAGTTTTATTAGTCAGGCTTCTGGCATTAGTATACATACATTTTAGAGGTTTATTTATAATCTTTACCCTACACCCTTCCTTTTGAACTGTTCTAGTCCTTCCTTCCATTCCTCTCCCAGTCCCACTACCTTGCCCCGGTCTCTATCTGCCCTATCTTCCCTTCCTATAATGTAATTTCCCTCCCCCCAGTTCCTAGTTTAGACACTCCTCCAACCTTCTAGTCGTCTTTCTCCCCAACACAGCTGCCCCTTCCCCATTGAGGTGCAGCCAGTCCCTAAGATAGAGCCTGTAGCCGATAGAGATGTTGGCCCAGTTCTCCAGGAACCCAAACCCGTCCTTCCTACACCAGTTCTTAAGCCACTTGTTAATCTCCCTAATCTCCCTCTGCCTTTCTTGTGTGGCCAGTGGTATAGGCAGTATTTTCGAAATTACTACCTTTGAGGTCCTTGCCCTAAGCTTTTGACCTAAATCCCTGAAATCATTTTTAACCCTTTTATGACCAAGGGTCATTGATACCCCAGTGTCCAGGTCAAATTTTATAAATCTGACATGCGTCACTTTATATGGTAATAGCTTTGGAACACTTCTATTTATCCACGCCATTCTGAAATTGTTTTCTCGTGACACATTCTACTTCATGATAGTCATAAATTTGAGTCAATATATTTCACCTTTATTTATGAAAAAATACCAAATTTACCAAAAAGTTTGAAAAATTTGCAATTTTCAACATTTCTATTTCTCTGCTTTTAAAACAGAAAGTGATTCCTCATAAAACATTTATTACTTAACATTCTCCATATGTCTACTTTATGTTGGCATCATTTTGGAAATGTCATTTTATTTTTTTAGGACGTTAGAAAGCTTAGAAGTTTAGAAGAAATTCTTAAAAATTTTAAGAAAATTTCTAAAACCCACTTGTTAAGGACCAGTTCAGATCTGAAGTCACTTTGTGGGGCTTACATAGTGGATACCCCCATAAACGACCCCATTATAGAAACTACACCCCTCAAGTTACTCAAAACTGATTTGCCAAACTTTGTTAACCCTTTAGGTGTTCCACAAGAATTAAAGGAAAATGGAGAATACATTTCTAAATTTCACTTTTTTGGCAGATTTTAAATTTTATTACATTTTTTTCTTTAACACATTGAGGGTTAATAGCCAAACAAAACTCAATATTTATTCTGTGTTCGTAAACTGAAGTAAGGGTGCACGGCAGGGCGCAGAAGAAAAGGAGTGCCGCATGGTTTTTGTAAGGCAGATTTTGCTGGACTGGTTTTTAGATGCCATGTCCCATTTAAAAACCCCTGATGCACCCCTAGAGTGGAAACTCCCAAAAAGTGACCCTATTTTGGAAACTGGGGGATAAGGTGCCAGCTTTATTGGTACCATTTTTGGGTACATAGGATTTTTTGATCATTCATTATTACACTTTATTACACTTTATGACCAAAAAATTGTCTGTTTTAGAACAGTTTTTATTTATTTATTTTTACAGCGTTCATCTGTGGGGTTAGGTCACGTGACAGTTTTATAGAGCAGATCGTTACGGACGTGGCAATACCTAATATGTCTACTTTTTCTTATTTATTTAAGTTTTACACAATAATAGCATTTTTGAAACAAAAAAATGATGTTTTATTGTCTCTATAGTCTGAGAACCATAGCTTTTTTATTTTTTTGGGAGATTGTCTTAAATAGGGTATAATTTTTTGCGGGAGGAGGTGATGGTTTGATTGGTACTATTTTTGGGGGCATATGCCTTTTTGATTGCTTGGTGTTGCTTTTTTTTTTTTTTACGGTGCTAACCTGAGGGGTTAGGTCATGTGATATTTTTATTGAGCATGTTGTTACAGACAGTTTTTTTATTTTTTGAGCGATTTTAGGGTCTCATTTTTTGCGGGATGAGGTGATGGTTTTTGTGGTACATATGCCTTCTTGATCGCTCGGTGTTGCACTTTTTGTGGTGTAAGGTGACAAAAATGGCTTTTTTTGACAATTTTTTATTTTTTATGGTGTTTATCGGAGGGGGTCGATCATGTGATATATTTATAAAGACTGTCGTTACGGACGCGGTGATACCTAATATGTGTAGTTTTTTTTTCTTTAAAATTTTTATAGGAAAAGGCAATTAATTTTTTTAAATTTCATTTTTATTTATTTATTTATTTTTACTTTTATTATTTTCAATTTTTTTTTATCAAGTCCCCCTTGGATCTTGAAGATCTAGTGGGGCTGATGGCTGTACTATACTTTGCAATGCTTTTGCATTGCAAAGTACAATACTATCAAATGTCCTGTAGACGGCAACACCGGGCACTTTTGCAAAGCGTCCTTTTGCCATGGCAACCATCGATGGTTGAGAGAGGGAGCCCCCTCCCTCTATTAACCCCATGGATGCCGCTACACAGGTTACAGCAGAGTGTCAGCATACAGCTGACACTCGCTGTTGATGTCGGCGGCTCAGGAATGGAGCCGCCGACATCAAATAAAGCAGGGGGACCGCACCAGGGGCAGGAGGCACAAATGGGGCAGCACTGTAAAGGGGGGGCATGGGCTCACAGGAGTGGTGGGGGGGTTGGAGGCGCACAGGAAGGGAGCAAAGATCGGGGGCACAGATCGGGGGGCTTCATTACACATTACCTGATTTCAGGCTCTGATCTGCAGAGCGCAGATCAGAGCCTGAAACCGACATTTTAACACTGCCGCGATCTGATTGGTTAGTCTGCACAGATTGGTCCCTTGCCGGCATTACTAGACTGTATGCTGTCCGTGACAGCAGCAGGGCAGGGGAAGAAGCTTTAATCCAAGCGCTTTGCGGGCGTGAAGGTGTTAAGGACGCTCCAACATTGGTTCCGATATGGACCATGACTGCTGGATCTTCTCCAGCCCCTCCCAGTAATCTGTCAACCCAATCTGCGATGAGCGCTAGGAAGACAGCACTACTGTTCTGCGATCACGGTCTTTGTGACAGATTGACCCATCTGTTCCCCTAATAATGGAGTCTCCCGCTACCAGCACCTGTCTGCCCTGCTCTCCTGGTTCCCTGCTTACTGGAGCTGACATTCCCCTGACCGGCAGAGGAAGTGTCCGGCTGCAGCAGTGCCGTCCCTGGACTGACATCCCCCTCATCTGCCAAACGTGCAAACTTGTTAGGGTGTGTCAGATCAGGGCTAGCCTCCCTGGCACTCTTCCCTCTACCCCGCTTTCTAACTGTTACCCAGCTAGCTACCTCACTTTCCTCAGCCTCCTCTCTGTCACCTAGCCCCTCATCTACCCCAAAGAGTGCTTGCTCGGTGAGAAGAAAACTCTTTTGCAAATTGTCAATGCCTCTCAGTGTTGCAACTTGCCCATTTAGAGACTCTATTTGCGATTCCAAATGTGTAATTTGCTCACATCTTGAACAAAAATATACAACCTCGAACGGCAGTTCCAGGACTGCATACATCATGCAAGATGTGCACTGGACGGCGCTGTCAATTGTGCAACACATACTAAGTGGGGATTACAACAGTAAAAAAGTAAAACAGTAAATATGATTTAGAATTAGATCCTGTCTGCTGTAGTTGAAGTACTACCTAGAATTAAGCCAACAACACACAAGGAAATTATATCCAACCGTAGTTTACTGCTCCTTGTCTTAAACTCCTTTTCTTTAACTCCACTTAATAAGAAGCCCCTTAGTACAGCAAGCCTCAGGAAGAGCAAAGTAAAAGAGTGGAAACTATTGCAGAACTGAATTGTTCATACTATACAGTGTATTTTGCTTGTCCTTCTCCTTGTTCTTTCCCCTTTAACTTGCCTTTATTAGCTTGTAGTAAATGCACTTGACCACTGCGTGTGCGTTCTTTTCTGGTTGCGGAGCCCAAACCACCTGCCTTGCTCTCGGTTCACACATGGATTTACCTCCTGGACGCCCTTAGAACAAATCCAATGAACACACAAGCAGACGGAGACTTTATACCAGTCCAGCATCGGGTACTTCTTCTCTAGTAGAAAGCAATAAACTTTTGCAATTTCATTCTGACAAATCGCTCCACGTGGTGTCCATCATTTTACAGATCATATGACTGCAGGGAAGAGGAAGATGGAGGATCACGAGACCCTTGATGCCTGCAGTCAGCCTCAGCCAATCAGGAGGTACAATACTGACATGTGTAATAGGTTCTATATATGATCAGAAGGGGGGGCGGAGTTTGGTCGCGGGGCAAGACGCACATGTTTGTGTGAGCTCTGCTGCAGACACGGTGCAAACGAGCTTAATCAGCACACCAAGAGCGGAGGTAATGTGGAAAATCGGACGGGACAAGTCCAGAGACACCCCCGGACCATGGGGATCAAACCTGGTCCATGGAGAGATGGAGAAGTTTTTCAAGAAAAGCGCTCAGAGACCCCACGCTAAATCCAAGATGGCGCGGGAGAGAGAAACAGCAGCGCACGACGAACAGGCAGACGCATCTGCAGATTCGGACGGAGGTAGGGAAAGCGAAGCAGAATCCCTACACACTGGAGAAAATCTCCCAGTCTCTAGATCTTTTATAAGAGAGGCTTTAGGGGTGGCATTAGCCCCTTTAAAACAGGACTTTCAAGATATTAAAAGCGACCAGAAACAATTGAGGGAGAGAGTGGAGGTGCCTGAGGCTAGTCATGAAGAGTCAAATGCTTTTAACACCGCTGCATCCCACAGTTTTGAACATGCACAAGCCCACATAAATCATCTGTACAACCTGGTCGAAGACCAAGATAACAGGGGACGGAGACACAACCTCCGAATTAAGGGCATTCCAGAGACTGTATTGTCTGATTCTATCATGCTTGCGCTGAAAGAGCTGTTTCAAAAGCTATTAGGCCCAGAGATTACAGATGACCTCACTATGGACTGGGCTCATAGGGCACTTCACCCATAATTTGTAAACTGGTCAGCTTTAGCACCAAAAAAAAATTGCTTAAAGCGGCGCGAGAAAAACATCCACTTGCCTGCTTCAGAACTACAGTTTCTTTGTTCCAAGATCTATCTCCAATGACATTACAGAAACCTCTCCTGGGAATTTTACAGCAGAAATCTATTACCTATCGATGGCTCCACCCGTTTGCATTACCGATTAATAATCCAGGGCGCAAATTAGTGGTCAGATCCCCCTCCGACCTACTCCAGGTCTACAACACTCTAGAAATTGATCCGCTGGATATACTGGACTGGTACATCATTAAAAACTTAACAGACTTACCAGCTATACCCGTGTTGGAACCCTGGACCCAGAGTGCTTCCTCCAGATCCCAACTCTTGAGGATGAAAATGATAAAGACGACCCAAGGAGGATTTCCTTGGATCCGGACTGATCCCCCACATGAAGACCACCTGATACCTTCTCCTCAACCACTTGATGGATCCTTCATTCCTGGACCACAAGTAGATCTCCACCTGAAGTCCCCATAAGACCTAGGGACAATAGAGACATAGAATCGTTCTTACTGTTTTAGTCATAGTTGACATCTAGATTATCTTTTTCTTACTTTCTGGTATTTTACCAAGGTCTGAGTTCATTCCTAAATATCTCATCATTATTACCATAACTAATTGTATCTCTTAACTTTGTCTTTATTTCTTATCCTTTTACTTCCCCTCCCCTGTTCTCTCTTTCTTAATTATGACCTTATCTCTTATCCCCCCTCCCCTCCCATAACCTTGCCCTCCCCCTTTCCCTTCCACCCCTTCCTCCGTCCTGACCTCTTCCTCTCTGAACCCTGATGGTGGGATCACCCTGTCCCCGTACCTACCCTGTCTAGCCCTGTACAACCCTGTACATTTGGAATTTGTTATACAGATGATGTCAGTTTTTTACCCCGACGCGTTTCCCCACTTATGGTTCATCAGGGGGTCGGTTAGAAGATGATAGTTGTAATAGATAACATCATACAGGATAATAAAACAGGATAATAATGGATATATTTACTGTGTCCTGGTAGATGCCATGATGGGGCAGGCCATGTAGGAGGAACTGAAGATTCACATTCGTTCTCCTGAAGAGAAGGGGATGTCACCTAAGGAAAAGAATTTCATAAAAGAGCCCACTGTTGATGTTTACCTATATGGTTACCTCGCTCAATTATGTTTCAAATTGCTGGTAACTTACATGTTAGGTGTCCCCCTGCGATATGGACTGCCGCCTGCCGAATTTGATGGGGCAGTGAGGCATCCCTGTATTTGTGCTGTTTTTAAATGGTAGGTGCAGGCGCGCCTTTCTCTGTAGGGAGCCGCGTATCCGGTCGGTGGAACGCACGCTCCACTACTTCCGGTCCCCTGGAACGCATGCATCGTTTCCGGTCTGCTGAACCGCAGACGTCATTTCCGGAACAGCGATGCTTCAGCGCTCCAGGTCCTCGCCTGATGATAGAGTTGTGGGTACGGTGCATCCAAATTTGGCACCAGATTACCCTCATATAGTTATTTTAATTGGACACTCCTAGGGGTCTGAAAAGGGGGGGGGGGGTTTGGAATAATTTTAATCTGATATATTCAATTTGGATTGATTAGATGTATCATATGAAGCAGCCAAATGGGGTCACTTTCAATATGTGACCCGATTGGCATCACTTCATTGTGCACATCATCCCCATATCTATATAGATTAAACAGACCCTGCTTAGCTATAAAACAGCAAGATATTGACAGGACATTTCTGGGTTGTAGCTATACTGATCAGTAGATACGTAAATACAATCGACGTAATCACCTGATCAGACCAAATAACGATTGTTGAAATAAATGAGATATTATAGCTGGGTACGGCGTGATATAGCTCAGACCCTTCTGATATATTATATTGAGTACATTATGTACACATGACCAGTTTGAAACCGTTTTTTAATTATTCAGGAAAAATAGAGGTGGGTATAGAGGAAAGAGATTCTTTTTCACCAATTCACGGTGGTAGCTGGGCAACATCTTGTCCTGTTATTATTTTGGATACCCGGTTATCATAGGGTGTATATATTTATGCTTTTTAAAGTAAAACTAATAAAAGCGACATTTTAAAAGGGTCCAATTCTCAGGCTAAAACTCACTTATACGGAAATTTTCTTGATACTTCTTAAAAGATATGGCCAGTTTTCTAAATGGAACTGTATTTACGGAAACGTTAATCAAAGAGGCAGAAGACATATTTTCGGAGAGAGAGATTCCGGGCCTTTCTTCTTCTGTTACCTGTAAATTAGCCTTCAACGACCTATACACAGCTTTTAAAGAGAACATCAAGTCGTGGTGGGATATAAGGTCCCTGGAGAGTTATCTGTTACACAAGATAGTCCCCAGGGGCCTACGCATTACAATTACGCCAGCTGAACGTATTCTCTCCGCCAGCTTAAAAGTTCGCTGGGAAGAGGAAATAACTAAGAGCTCGCTTAATCTTATGAAAATTCTTTTAGAGGAAGAAAAAGGCCTCTTTGATAGGACCTCAGAAAAACTGAGCAACCTTAAGGAATCTGTCCTTAAGTTTGAAACAGATCCTGACTTTAAAAGAAGAGAATCTTCACTTCAAACCTCTGCGGAACGGTTCCAAAATATCATCAAGGAACGTAAACACAGACAGTTTGTGAAAGATTTAAGTGACTTCCGGGAAAATAGGGCTTATCAAGTGATAAAAAAGGCAAACTATCCGTCTGCATCTGAGGTCTCCTCCTCTGATATTGAATTCTCAGAGAACGAATCCACTGGGAAAGGAGATAAGGGTGGTAATAAAAAGGGCCCTGCATCCCAAAATAAGAAACAAAGGAATAAATGGAGAAGATGGGGAAGGGAAACAAACAACCCAAGAGGCGGAGGCTATCGGGAGACTACTATGACCTCAGTAGCATTATCCTCTTATGGGGCATCTAGGTTGACGACTGTATCTACACATCTCCCCCCCCCCCCTGCTGCTCCCACAACATCTACAGCGCTTCCTTTTTTAGGACAGGGTCAACCACCCTATCAACTACGGGACAGAACCAAATAGACAGCACAATCCAAAACAGTGAAGACCTACAGATCATCAATTTGTCAGTGCGGAATTTAAATACCGCGGAGATCTCGGTACTGAAAAAGGGACTTCATTTGTCCCTACGACCGAGTTTAAGATCTTCACCTGGATAAAAGACCTCGATCTATTCTGTAGAAAACTCAGGTGGAGGAAATATTTTGACATCTCAAACCAACAATCTCATGATAGACTAGGGATACAGGACTGCGACCTGGCAGATCTTGCAATCCTAATGGATTTATGGGAGGAGGGTTCTAAAAAACCAGGAGAAGGTCCCTTCACTAAACTTCGCCCTAAAAGTAGGAAAATGCCCCCACCACTTAATTATGAACATATCGCCATTTTCCAACAATTGGTCACCAAAGAACTGGAAAAAATAAAAATGCCCCCCTCACATGGCAGAAATCTGACTAGAGGTGAATTTGAGGCCTTGAGGACACTGGAAAAAGACAATTCCATTGTCATCAAGCCCTCTGATAAAGGGGGTAATTTGGTGATCATGAATCATGACATGTATAAAAAAATGTGTATGGATCTCTTGAGGGACAAAAGTGGATATCAAATTTTACCCAGTGACCCGACTGATGCTTACCTAACAGAACTCCAACAAATCCCAAACACAGGACTGGAGCATAGGGTCATCGGAAAATCAGAATACCACTTTTTACTATCAAGTAGCCCGCAGATCGCAACCTTTTATGGACTTCCCAAAGTCCATAAAGGGACGACCCCCTTAAAGGGTCGACTGATAGTATCCGGTGTAAATTCCATCACACAAAACTGCGGTCTTTATCTGGATCAGGTACTGAAAGATTTTGTGGTGTCCCTTGCATCATATACAAGGGACACCATGGATTTGGGGATTGAACCTTCTTGTCTATTAGCCAGCATTGACGTTGAGTCCTTGTATAGCAGTATCCCGCATGATAAGGGCCTTCTGGCAGTTACTTACTATCTTGGCACAAGAGGGAACCATTTCCAGGACCACAACCATTTCATCTTAACCCTACTCAACTTCATTCTAAGGCACAATTTTTTTCTGTTCAGCGGGCGGTTTTACCACCAGCTCAGGGGGACGGCCATGGGATGCCCTTGTGCCCCCACATATGCCAACCTCTTCCTGGGCTGGTGGGAAGACAACATCGTCTTTCCAGGCCACCACACTTGGTGGAGTGAGAAGGTGGCCTTCTGGACGAGGTATATTGATGACATTTTTGTGCTTTGGAATGGGAGTAGGAGGGAATTCGCTGATTTTATAAATGTCTTAAATATCAATGACATAGGCCTCAAATTTACGTCTGAGATACAGGAAGAATGCATTAACTTCCTGGATGTGACAATACGCAAACAGGGCGAAAAACTGGTCAGCACAATTTTCAGAAAATCAACAGCAACAAACTCAATATTACACTGGGGAAGCCACCACCCCACTCCACAAAAAAGAGGTATCCCAAGGGGACAATATCTGAGGATTCGCAGGAATTGTTCGGGTTTAAACGATTTTCACTACGAATCTAGGAAACTTTACAAAAAAATGACAGACAGGGGGTACCCAAAAAGTACACTAAGAGTTGCATTTCAGCAGGCCTTAGCAACAGACAGAGAAACTCTACTTATCCCCAAAACACGTGAGGATGATAGCGGGGCAGAGACACGTCTTATCTCCACATTTGATATGGCCAATACCGAAATAAGAGCCATTTTAAATAAATACTGGCCAATCTTACAGATGGACACGAGTGTCGCTAAGAACATCTCATCTCACCCAAGCGTAACCTATCGAAGGGGTCAGAGCCTTAGAGACAGATTGGTACACAGCCACTACATGCCCCCATCTCCACCGGGAACGTGGCTTGATCGCCGTCCCATTGGCATGTTCAAATGCGGGACCTGTAAAATTTGCCCGTTTATCTCTACAGGCAAGATGATTACATGCTCGGCCACCCAAAAGGTGTTCACTATCCGGGACTTTATTAATTGCAAGAGCAAAGGGGTAATCTATATATGTCATTGCCCCTGTCCCAAGGACTATATCGGAAAGACCTTTAGGGAACTAAGAAAAAGGGTGGGCGAGCATGTAAATGACATTAAGAATAACAGAATTACACCAGTGGCAAGTCATGTACACAAATATCATTCAGGGGACCCCCGTTCACTCAGCTTCTCGGCATTGGAACTTGTACCCATGTCCCCGAGAAAAGGGGACTGGGATAACAAGATTCTGCGAAAAGAAGCAGAATGGATCTATAGATGCCGCTTGCAAGCCCCTGTTGGTCTCAATGAACGATTGACCTTCACCTGTTTTTTGTAAAGTCTTCATACCTCATAACACTACAATTTTTGGAAAGGAAATTATGATAGACCGGGAATCTCTTTCCTCTATACCCACCTCAATTTTTCCTGATTAATTAAAAAACGGTTTCAAACTGGTCATGTGTACATAATGTACTCAATATAATATATCAGAAGGGTCTGAGCTATATCACGCCGTACCCAGCTATAATATCTAATTTATTTCAACAATCGTTATTTGGTCTGATCAGGTGATTACGTCGATTGTATTTACGTATCTACTGATCAGTATAGCTACAACCCAGAAATGTCCTGTCAATATCTTGCTGTTTTATAGCTAAGCAGGGTCTGTTTAATCTATATAGATATGGGGATGATGTGCACAATGAAGTGATGCCAATCGGGTCACATATTGAAAGTGACCCCATTTGGCTGCTTCATATGATACATCTAATCGATCCAAATTGAATATATCAGATTAAAATTATTCCAACCCCCCCCCCCCCCTTTTCAGACCCCTAGGAGTGGCCAATTAAAATAACTATATGAGGGTAATCTGGTGCCAAATTTGGATGCACCGTACCCACAACTCTATCATCAGGCGAGGACCTGGAGCGCTGAAGCATCGCTATTCCGGAAATGACGTCTGCGGCTCAGCAGACCGGAAACGATGCATGCGTTCCAGGGGACCGGAAGTAGCGGAGCGTGCGTTCCACCGACCGGATACGCGGCTCCCTACAGAGAAAGGTGCGCCTGCACCTACCATTTAAAAACAGCACAAATACAGGGATGCCTCACTGCCCCATCAAATTAGGCAGGCGGCAGTCTATATCGCAGGGGGACACCTAACATGTAAGTTACCAGCAATTTGAAACATAATTGAGCGAGGTAACCATATAGGTAAACATTCCTTAGGTGACATCCCCTTCTCTTCAGGAGAACGAATGTGAATCTTCAGTTCCTCCTACACGGCCTGCCTCATCATGGCATCTACCAGGACACAGTAAATATATCCATTATTATCCTGTTTTATTATCCTGTATGATGTTATCTATTACAACTATCATCGGACACCTACACTATTTTTGTATATTTAATTTCTTAAAAATTTTCTTTTTATTATAGGAGGTGACCTAAACCTGGCACTATATCCACAACTAGACTCCTCAACCGGCTTATCCTCCACATCCAGAACAGCTCTCGCGAGAGTCAGGTCCATATTGGAATCACTCCGGCTAATGGATGGTTGGAGAGCTTTACACCCCAATACTAAGGATTACACCTTTTACTCGGTGGCATACCGCTCGGACCAACGCCTAGATTACCTGTTCTTACCCTTTCAGCTTTTATCCTCTTGCAAAATAGGCTCCTATTGCTTTCAGATCACGAACCGGTGTTCTTGGAGGTGATCCTCAGACAGCTCCCCAAACCTATGTCTAATTGGCAGTTGAACGAGTTTTTGCACGATTCTCCGGACCATACTAAGAAGATTACAGAGCTGCTTGAGGAATACTTCAAACTCAATAACACTCCTGATGTGAAATATGGGTCTATCTTGGAAGCACACAAAACGGTAGTTAGGAGCCACTTAATAGGACTATGATCTTACATTAAAAAGCAAAAAGAACAACAAATATTGGCCCTGTCTAGGCAAATCCAGAAACTTGAAAATATCCATAAGAAACAAATATATGAGAAGACCCTGAGCCAACTCACATTGCTAAGATCCACCCTTAAGAACATCCTAAATGCCCGCACAGCCAAACTATTTTTATCCGCTAAATATTACGCACATGGCGACAAAGCCTCAAAGTTTATGATCTCACAGAATAAAAAACGGAAAACCAAATCCTATATCCATATGATCCGGTCTCCCTCTTCAACCCCTCTAAGAAACACAGAAGAAATACTGTAGCTTCCTGGTTTAAAGACTTTTATGAAAGTCTATATAATATCACTCTAGTTGTGGATATCTAGTTGTGGATATCCTCTAGTTGTGGATATCCTCCCCCGTCATTGACAAACGCAGACAATTGCGGCGATAGATAACTGGTTAGCCACTCTCAGTCTGCCCTCTCTCTCAGCAGAACAGTCCAAGCTTTTACTTAAACCATTTATAATTCAGGAATTAAACGAAGCACTTAAAAATACCCCCCTCCATAACAGTCCAGGCCTGGACGGCTTACCTTTGATATATTATCGTACATTTCGCTCTACCCTACTGCCTAGGTTTCTAGACCTGTGCAGCGAGGCCGTCCCAGATGTTGATGGCATATATCACAATTATACCCAAAGAGGGCAAGGACAATTCCCTCTGCGCTAACTACAGACCAATATCACTCCTTAACACTGATCTCAAAATGTTTGCCAAACTCATAGCCCTTCGGCTAAAACCGATTATACCCCATCTTATCCGCAGCGAGCAGGTTGGATTTGTGGCTGGGAGAGAGGGCAGAATGAATACCACTAGACTGATACATATTATAAATTGCGCTAGTATTACTAGGCACCGACGCTGAAAAGGCGTTCAACCGCATCGACTGGTTGTTCATGAAAAGGGCTCTTAACTAGTGTTAATATGGCATGTCCCATATTCGAATTCGCGAAATTTCGCGAATATTCGAAAGAATATTCGTAAAATATTCGCGAATATTCGAATTCGTTATTATTTCGCATATGCGATAATTCGAATTTTCGCATTGCATAATACATATTAATGAGATGCAAAATTCGCATGTTCGCTAATGAAATCGCCTTACGAAGATTCGCAACTCAATTCAATCACTAATGTAAGAATGCAAAGCCCTTTGCCTCTGTTCTGGGACAAGTGCCGATATTCGCCTGTGCGCTAATAAAATCGCCTTACAAAGATTCGCGCCTCAATCACTTTCTAGGCAATGTGAGTAAGATCTGAGCTTTTGGACTTTTGGGAATCAATCGAGAAACAGTGGGGGGTGATGACTGTAGTTGACAGAGTACAGATCAATGTAATCTGTAAGGTGGAAAGTAAAATAAAAAATACAAATATTCGTAAATCGAATTTTACGAAGTTCTACGTATTCGCGAATATGGTGCTATACTATATGAATGCACAGGCCTTTGCCTCTCTGTTCTGGGGACAAGTGTAGATATTCGCATTTGCGTTAATAAAATCGCCTCACGAAGATTCGCAGCTCAATTCAATCACTAATGTAAGAATGCAAAGCCCTTTGCCTCTGTTCTGGGACAAGTGTAGATATTTGCATGTGCGCTAATAAAATCGCCTTACGAAGATTCGCAACTCAATTCACTAATGTATGAATGCAAAGCCCTTTGCCTCTGTTCTGGGACGTGCCGATATTCGCATGTGCGCTAATAAAATCGCCTTACGAAGATTCGCGCCTCAATCACTTTCTAGGCAATGTGAGTAAGATCTGAGCTGTTGGACCTTTGGGAAACAATCAATTATATGTGTACTGTAATTTTGTGAAAAAAAAACAAAAAAAAAAAAAAAGAATATTCGTTTTTACGAATATATAGCACTATATTCGAAATATTCGCGAAATCGCGAAGTTGCGATATTCGCGAAAAAAATTCGCTTTTCGAATATTCGCGCTCAACACTACTCTTAACAAATTTGGAATACCGGAACAATTTATTTCTACCATCATGGCAATGTATAATAAACCCACAGCCAAGGTCCTGGTAAATGGCACATTACGCCCCCCCCCCCCCCCCGCAGATCAATAATGAGACCCGTCAAGGATGCCCCTTGTCGCCCCTACTATTTGTTATTACAGTAGAATGTCTGTTTCAGGCGATTAGACAAGCTGATAGAATAAAGGGTATTGATCTCAGGGGGTAAAACACCACCTTTCCGAATTTTTGGATGATCTTTTGGTAATAATAACAAACCCAGACACTGCATTCCCCGCCATACAAAATATATTTGACCTCTTTGGGAAAATATCTAATTTCCTGATCAATCCAACCAAATCTCAAGTTCTCAATGTGACCCTAAACTTACAATCTCAAAATAGATTGCAACCAATCACACCTTACCAATGGTCTAACATTTCTCTAAAATTCCTGGGGATTTGGTTAACAGCAGACCCAAAATATTTATACAAAGCAAACTTTCAGGAACTACCCAAAGCCATAAGTCAAACCATTAATACATGGGACATCCAATTCTCATCTTGGGTCGGTAGACGCTCTTTAATTAAAACGGGATTATTGCCTAAGATTCTGTATTACCTACAGACCTTACCAATACCCCTTCCTCGAACTTTCTTTACACAATTGCAAACTATCTTCTCCAAATTCCTGTGGCATAAGAAAAAGCCTAGACTTCAAAAACACTACACCATGTTACCTTTTCTACAGGGTGGGATGGGATTGCCAGATATACACAGTTATTACTTAGCTATTTAAGGAGTACGGTGTATAGAATGGCTTCGCCACTCAGAAACCCGCCTGGACATACAAGCTGAACAAGCAATTAACCGCATTCCCATTAAGGTCCCTCCTTTTATTGGACAAACATACATCCCATACAAAACTTTTTAGCTTCCTAACAAAAAACACGGTCAATATATGGAAGCACAACCTTAAACACTTTCTGATTTCTATCCTACTTTCTCCTTTATTACAACTAATTCATATTCTGGGACGCGACACCTCAATTCCTTCAGACCCTCCCGAGATCTCTCAGATGTCTCACCACTCCAATCATTGATTTGCTAGACTCGCAGGGATTTTTGCTAGAAACTTGGGAACAGTCCACTCAGTTGTCCTCCCTGTTCTACCTTCATTTGACACATATTAAAGCTTACCTTAAAACATTACTACCAGTGAATATAACAACTCCGACTCATCTTGAGACAAGAGTACTACATTTGAAAGAACCTACTAAAAAGATAACTACTATATATGCTGAAATACTCCAACAAAATAAGCCAGAGAGTTTGTCGTATATGATAAAGTGGGAGAGTGACTTACAGTTCACACTGACGCAAACTTCCCTCAACAAGTGTCTCGCACTCACTCCAAAGATCTTTTCATGCATCCGCCTACAGGAGAACTATTACAAGATACTTATACGGTGGTACTACACACCGGAGGTCTTACACAAAATATACCCAGATGTCAGTCACTTGTAAACAGGAAACCAGAACATTTATACACATATGGTTGCAATGTATCTACATAGCCTCCTTTTGGGAGACAATATGCTCTACCATAAGTGAGATTTGTAAGGCTAAAATTCAGCCCACACCACAACTTTGCCTACTTAACCTGATGGATCTGATACCACTCCCTAGACATGCAAAAAAAATTGATTACTTCCTTGTTGGCCTCAGCTAGGATACTCATCGCTTCTAAATGGAGATGTGACTCACCTCCTACATTAGGCATGTGGTATAATAAATGTAATGATATCTACAGAATGGAGTAGATAGCTGGTTGGGACACTAGATGTACACCAGCTTTTCAGAAGACCTGGAATCCCTGGGTGGCGTTTAGAGGCTTCAAAACTATACATAGATGAAAAAAGTTACTTTTAAAATTACCTTGATTTAATATTTAAGCGGGTATAGGTATGTATATACCAACAGTGGTGTACTACAGTTACCAAGATTAATCAGTGGGGGAGTAGTGGCCCCCAAAAAGAAAAGCATACATGGTGACGGGGTAGACACTCGGATACGGGTAAAAGGAAGTCTGTTCTAGCTCAAAAAGATTGCAGGGCCAAAAGAAAAAATGTACCCTAGAGGCCCTAGAAGACTGCTAAGCCCAGGGCGACCCCCTGATGGTGGAGGTTCCCTGTCCCCTAACCTAATGCTACCCGGTCCCTAGCAAACCCTAAACAGGGAAGATATTAACAATAATAAGGTAGAGAGTGGCTGGTAATCCTAATGTATGGACATCACCATTACTCTCTTAAACCAAAAAACAATTTATTATATACACAAAGCCCCAACGCGTTTCGCCTAACATTTATCAGGCTCATCAGGGGGTGAAAGAATCAGGATAGATAAACACAGTGTGATGCAATTGCGATACTTAGCTTTACAGCCAGATCTCAAACCACAGGGTGTTTTTGCAGAAGGAAAGAAGAGAGAAATGACTCTCTTTATCCCTCTAAAGATGCCTAGAAACAAGTATATATATAGAAGCATATCAGTAGGAGGCCAAAAATGCCTAAAAGCAGCATATAGACACACGCATAACTCAGAAGGAGGCCCGCAGCGTTACACATATCGGATAATTGAATCAGGCTGAGCAAACAAATTATGCATCAAATGGCAGAGGCTTATTCCTACTTACAGGCGGGAAAATGGTGGATTACCCACAGAAGACACCAGGTTGTCCGGGCCCAAAGCTAGCCCTGGCTGTGGTGGTGCCAACTATTTAAAACTGCGCTTGTCCAGATCCAATTTCCGGACGCCAGAAAACTCCTTCCGGCGCTTGAACCACATTCCGGAACGCAGATCGTCATAACCATGTCACTTCCGGTATCGTGACACGCATGGTGAAACGCATAGCGAAGCCGGAAGTGCTAGGACGTCAGTTCCTGGCACCAAGTGGAACACAGCAATGGAACGCATCGTCGGACAAGGTATTCCCTCGAAGCTTCCAAACATTTCAAGACTCTAAAAAAGAGCCCCCCAGTAATTGGGATCGTCTAATTGGATCTTTTTAAGGAATATTCATAGTCTGTAGTGGCCCTCCACCCTCCAGCCAAGGACAAAAAAACAGGGGGGACCTCATACACACAAGGACAGTTTTTCTTAATAATAAAATATCAGGTGATCTGATACTAAAAACACCTATGCAGGAGGATGCTTTTCGCATCGATTAGTCCAGTTAGAGGGCTACATACCAAAGATAAATACTTATTCCTGACGGAGAGTGCATATTGGATGAACAGGGGATTATTAGATGAAACATGTAAAATGTAGTCTTTTGTTCAAACCCAGTGTGGACTGGGACTGGAAACTATATATCCAAGAGGCCTCTTTTCTAAGAATCCTCTTGTCCCAGTCACCTTTTCTTTCAGGTAAGGGGAGTACCTCGAGTACTGAAAAACGAGCAGAGGCCACATTGCCCCTATGGCAATTATTAAAATGATGGGCCACTGGTGTATCTTTTAGTTTTTTTATGTTGTTTATATGCTCGCAAATCCTTCTTCTGAATTCTCTCTTGGTCTTGCCAAAGTAGTCCATAGGACAATTACATTGGCAAATGTAACGAAGTCCCAGATGGCATAGGAGCGTTGTGTCACGGAACATATCACTGTTTTTGAGGTGCAAGGCCTGTAATTTTATTAATACCTCAAAAGCAGTGATATGTTCCGTGACACAACGCTCCTATGCCATCCGGGACTTCGTTAATTGCAGGACAAAAGGCGTTGTATACATTTGCCAATGTAATTGTCCTATGGACTACTTTGGCAAGACCAAGAGAGAATTCAGAAGAAGGATTTGCGAGCATATAAACAACATAAAAAAACTAAAAGATACACCAGTGGCCCATCATTTTAATAATTGCCATAGGGGCAATGTGGCCTCTGCTCGTTTTTCAGTACTCGAGGTACTCCCCTTACCTGAAAGAAAAGGTGACTGGGACAAGAGGATTCTTAGAAAAGAGGCCTCTTGGATATATAGTTTCCAGTCCCAGTCCACACTGGGTTTGAACAAAAGACTACATTTTACATGTTTCATCTAATAATCCCCTGTTCGTCCAATATGCACTCTCCGTCAGGAATAGGGATGAGCGAACTCGAACTGTATAGTTCGGGTTCGTACCGAATTTTGGGGTGTCCGTGACACGGACCCGAACCCGGACATTTTCGTAAAAGTCCGGGTTCGGGTTCGGTGTTCGTCGCTTTCTTGGCGCTTTTGTGACGCTTTCTTGGCGCTTTTTTGAAAGGCTGCAAAGCAGGGGGCGTGGCCAACTGCCGAACAAGGAGGAAGTGCCTTGCTGAAGCTCCTGCGATCTGGATTCTATCCTGAGACATCCTGCATTACAGTTTAGTCTCTGGACTTTATAAACCTTACGACTGATTAGACATTGTCCTCTGAATCAATCAGACCCTTTTTGGGAGGCAGTCGACCCAAGGAAAAGGCAAACACAGCTTGCGGACTAGACGGAGAACGGAGCCCTAGGCGCCATCACACCAGGCATCCGTCTCCAGAACTACCGTGTGAAGAACACGCTGATACCGGGAAGTCCCTACAGCCGCTAAGAAGATCTTACTCCTCCGGATAACCCGAAGTGGCTGAACAATTTAAACAGAGCACGCTGTGCTAGAATGCCCAGGGTCCAAACAGGCGCCATTTTAGGAGCCAAAACATCCACCAGCTCGGCAGCGGTTCCTAACATCAACAGCGCCGGACACAAGTAATAAGGTACCCCCCCCCTGTGCCGACTATAATCCGGACAAATAGGAGCTCCAGCGGCATAATCTGTGTCTTACCACATAGGCTCCAGTGGCTCCTAATCACACCGTCGGCTGCCAGCAGCTCTTTCTCGGCCCTTGCGCTTGTTTGTAGTGTCGGGCTGTGGCTGCACACTTGCTGGATCTGTTCTGCCTTGCCGATTAAACTCTGAGCATAGAAGTTGCTGCTCAGCTAAATCGCCGAATTTAAAGAGATAGTGTCCCAATTGTTCATAGTACAATACTGCAGAAGCTATACTCACCAGGCAGATTTGGGCTTAAAAAACGCCTGAACTGAGTACTGCACGCCTGGGTCAAGGTAAACATACCGTAACTACATATCTTGCCTGCCTCAACCCAGCATCATAAAGCCTATAACACCACGCTACGGCCGTCTTACTGTGCGGGCGCCATCTTAGTTACCCGGCCATAGCGAATATATATATAAACTGTCACCAGCGATAGCTATATCCCTCTGGATAGCATAAAAAAAAAAAAAAAACGTACCGGTCAGCCAGTGTGAGATCAATATTGAAGAAGCCTGACCGTCATAAGCGCTGCTGGGCAATTAGCTGTTTTGTTTGCAGGCAGCTGCGGTCTTATCCTGCTTACAGCAGCTTCCTAAAGCCCACAGATCTTGTTGAGTGCTGGACCTGAGTGATTTTACAGCTAAACAGATCCTCCTGAAGATTGGTGCCAAATTGGATGTATATCTGCTGTTTAAAGATTGCCTTTACTGAACATGCACATTTAAAGAGACAGTACCCTATTTAGGTGATCAGTGCAAAATGGCAGAATATGTCTAACCTTATTCATAAGAGGATGCAGAGATGAAATAAACTACGGTTACATATATAAATGAAGAGATAATCTAATTATTCGTCGGAAGAAGAAGTGAGTAATTTAGGTACAGGGGCCAGAACACACGCATCTATGGTGAAGATCGGAAGATATAAAGGGGCTGACCAGGACTCCCACAGACAGCCTAAAGCACCTTCTCTTGCACAATCTGACCTAGATAGGTTCATGATGAAGAAAAACTCAGACAACCAAGGGGCTACTCAGAACACCCCTAAAAGCGGCTCAAAAAGACAAGCTACTTCACATCAAGAGAGAGAAAGCGATGAGGAAGACCAAATGGATATGGCTTCAGATCTCCCAATATCCAGATCTTTCATCTCCCTAGCTTTATCTAAGGCTTTAAATCCTGTTTTAGAAGAACTCTCTGAAATAAAAAGAGAAGTGAAACATATAGGCCAAAGAGTTGAAGCTTTAGAGTGCAACCAGTCTGCTATAGCCGAATATACTAGCAAAAACTCCACGGCTCTTTCCGTCTACCAACAGCACATCAATTATTTGTACGATTACATGGAAGATCAGGACAATAGAGGAAGGAGGAACAATATCCGCATCAGAGGCGTCCCGGAGACTGTCGCTTTAGAAGCTGTTCACTCCGCAACAAAAGAAATATGCTTATCCCTGCTGGGAGAAGACTACTCTGATCCTATCATAATAGAAAGAGCTCACCGTGCCCTACGTCCGAAACCTAAACCAGGAGACCCTCCCAGGGACATTATATGCAAACTCCTAAATTTTGCTCAAAAAGACTTGGTGATGAAAAGAGCTAGAGAAAGTGGGAGCATTGTATACGAAGGTTCTAAAATCCTCTTGTTTCAAGATCTGGCCCCTGCCACCCTCAATAAGAGACTTGCCCTAAAACCGCTAACAGACCACCTTAGACAAAAACACATTGCTTTCAGGTGGCTTTTTCCATTTGGAATGTTGATTACATACAAGGAGAAGAAATATGTCTTGAGATCTCCAAGGGACCTCCCTGATATCCTCGCTGCTTTGGATATACAAGATGTGAATATCCCAGACTGGTCAGCCACCAATGACATTCTGATCCCACAGGACATCTCACCTCCTACTGCTTGGGAGATCGCTGGAGGCGGCAGGTCGCAAAAATCCAAGAAAAAACAGGGCAAACTCACCCCCAGACGCATTATTACAGAAGAAGACTGATTACATCTACAATCTCCTGAATGGTTTATATTATCTGTTAGCATGTTAGTTAACTGGATGTGAGGGTGTGGCTGTTGGTGGTATGGTCCCTCCAGTTACCTCCATAGCGGTATGTCAATCTCCGTTGAGTAATTCTCAGTTCTGTCAGTTTGGGTCGGGGGGACCGTGTGACTAACAGCCCACGCCCAAATAGTCTTTATGCGTTTTTCGCCTTAATCTATTTTGAAGTAATTTTAGTAGGTGAGATTGGTCTATGTTGTCCGCTGCGTGTATCACTCACTTCTTCAGTCCTTGATCTTTTAGTTAAGATCTATGATATTATACACCTATGTCAGCCTTGAAATGGTTCCGAGGCTTGACGCCTCTGCATCCTCTAACCTCAGATAGAGGTTCTGACCGAATGAGGTCTATTGTAGGGATGAATGTATCCCTGGTCTTTAAAATCCTCAGAGGAATGTTTTTGTTTGTTCCTTTTTTGATGTTAATGTTAATTTTCTTACCCTTTAGTCCTACCCCACCCCTCCTAATCCGACTCTACGTACCAGTGATTCAACCGACCTTTTCTGTGTCAAGCAGTCTCTATAGCTTATTGGTGGGCCAAGGGTTATGTAAGTACTGTGCTTTACACCATCATATTACACCATGACAGATATACATATTACCACATTTAACGTCAGAGGCTTTAAATCCCCTGCAAAAAGAAGCCAGATCCTTCATTTCCTGCACAAGGAGAAATCTAATGTAATCTTTCTGCAGGAAACTCATTTTAAAAACAACAAGATCCCTAATATGACCAGATCTTATTATAATCTCTGGTATCACAGTTCCTCAGAGCACTCTAACAAACTCGGCGTGAGTATTGGCTTCCATAAACAAACAGACTTTAGTATGTTAGGAGTAAAATCCGACCCTAACGGTAGATATTTGTTATTGAAAGGGACCATAAATGCCCAAACATATACGTTTGCCAACTTTTATGCACCTAACATAGGACAAAAAATCTGGTTTAAAAATGTTTGGCAGATTTTTGAGGAGTTCAGAGAGGGAATTGTTGTCGTAGCGGGAGACTTCAATGTAGCACTTAATCCTAGCTTGGACACTTCAACGGGTAAATCTTCAGTACCTTTAAAAACGCTTAGTGCAATTAAAAAGTTAATACACAATAGCGGCCTGATAGATGCTTGGAGAGTAAATAACCCAGGTGGAAGAGATTTCTCCTTTTATTCCCATCCGCATGATACGTATCATAGAATAGACTATATTTTTATCCCTACAACCCAGACAGACTGCTGTTTAGAGTCTCATATTGGGAACATATTACATTCAGATCATGCTCCGGTATTTCTCACTTTTAGAAGGCCGGATACGCCTCCCAAAACATACATCTGGAGACTTAATGAAACGTTGCTAGATAATCCACAGATTAAAGACAAAGTTGAGAATAAACTCAGAGAATTTTTCGTACTTAATAATTCTGATTCAGTGTCCCCGCATATATTATGGGAAGCGCATAAATCAGTTATCAGAGGCGAATTGATCTCAATTGCATCCCATGTGAACAAACAAAGACGAGCCAAAGTGGCTGATTTATACAAAAAAATCTCTACTCTGGAAGCCTCACACAAATGCTCCCACAACAAGCAGCAACTATTGGAGCTTTCCTCCACTAGAGAGGAGCTTAAAGAACTTCTAAACAAACAATCAGCAAAATTATACCTAGCCACCAACCATAAATTTTATGCACACGGAAATAAACCCACTAAGTTTATGTTGGCGTTATTAAAACAACGTAAAAGGAAATCCAGGATTTCAGCCATTCGTATAGATGACAAAACACTACTCAAAAGTGACATAGAAATAGCAGAGGCCTTTCACAAGTTCTATTCAGAGTTGTACAACATAGGGAAATCTGATACCGAAGTCCTCAGGGAGGAGAAAGCAGCCACAATGAAAGAATTCCTTAGTAATATTCATCTTCCAAAGTTATCCTCTGAACAAGCCATTAATCTATGTTCTCCAATTAAACCTTCAGAACTATCAGATACATTAAAAAAGATGGCAAAAGGGAAGTCCCCTGGACCCGATGGCCTACCTATGTTGTACTACTTATCTTTCAAAGAAACGCTACTGCCCCACTTACTTAACTCCTTTAATGAAGCACTTGCAGGTAAAGCCTTCCCGTCGCAAACTGTCGGTGCCCACATCACTCTGATCCCCAAGGCACAAAAGGATCCTACCTTATGCTCCAGTTACAGACCTATATCTTTGTTGAACTTAGATATCAAAATATACGCTAAAATATTAGCTAACAGAATCAAACCTCTATTAAAGGATCTTATTCATCCTGACCAGACAGGATTCATTCCTGGTCGTGAAGGTAAAGACAATACATATAAAGTCATAAATGCAATTGCATATGCAAAAAAGACTGGGTCTCCTTTTGTGTTATTGGGGACGGATGCTGAGAAGGCATTCGACAGAGTGGCCTGGTCTTTCATTAAAGGTACCCTGAATAAGCTGGGTTTCCCTACCCCCTTTATAAATGCCATCTTCGCTATGTATGTATCTCCCAACGCTAATATTAAAGTCAATGACATTCTCTCCCAACCGGTGCATATAAGAATGGAACTAGACAAGGATGCCCCTTGTCACCGATACTTTTCATTCTAACGATCGAACCTCTTTTACAACACATTAGACAATCCAACGAAATAAAAGGCCTGACCTGTGGGACTTTGGAGATTAAACAAGCGGCGTATGCTGATGACTTACTCTTAATGATCTCCAATCCATTTAAAGCTTTCCCTGCTATAATTAAGACCTTCACTACCTTTGGCTTCATCTCAAACTTTAAAATAAATTTGGCTAAATCAGAAGCTATGAATTTAACTCTCCCTCCCAGACCCCTTCAGAAACTCAAAGAAAACTTCCCTTTTGAATGGACGCACACCTTTATAAAATTTTTGGGAATAAATATAACACCAGATTTAAATAAATTATATGAGGCTAATTTCCTCCCTTTACTAAAATCTATACCTGCAATACTGAGTTCTTGGTCCCCCTCTTTCATCTCTTGGATAGGTAGGCGTAACATCTTCAACTCTCTAATAGTCCCCAAGTTTACCTACCTACTGCAAGTTCTACCAGTAAGATTACCAAACAGTTTCTTTGAGTCATTCAGGAAGATGTGTTCTTCTTATATCTGGGGTAATATAAAACCTAGAATTTCCAATAAGATTCTGCTCCTTCCTTTCATGAAGGGTGGAATTGGGTTTCCCTCCATCAAAAGGTACCACAGAGCTGTTCATCTTAACAGAGTCATTGATTTGTTAAGGAGACCAGATCATAAAATGTGGATCCCTCTGGAAGAAAAATTGGTGGGCTGTTCTATTAGACCCCTGTTATTATCAGAGTTGAGGAAACCTCCTTTTTCAACTTCAGGAGCTCCACTGACTTCAGTTACATTATCTCTGTGGAACAATCCAGATATAAGGGGAACTTGCTTGACATACCCATCGTTACTCTTAAACATCAGTGACTGTATCAACCTCAACTCTGATAGTTTTAACATTTTACCCTCCCAAATACGTAAATCTACCCTACCAATACAGGAGTTACTGGATGATGAAGGTACCTTTCTAGATTCCGCCTCCATAAGAAGTAAATTTGGACTCACAAATTTTAGTCAGATGCAATATGCATGTCTAAAGTCTGTCATCAGTCCCACTCTCAAAAAGATCCAAACAAATTCAACACTTAACTGGTTTGAGAGACTTGTTTCTCAAACACAATATCCGTCAAGGATCACCTCAATTGTGAGTGGTAATTTGCTGTCTTTAGAAGCCCCATCCTCCCTATACTTTTTAAAGGAATGGGAGAGAGATTTAGACAAGAAGTTCTCGAAAAAGAAACTCAGACCATTCTAAGTGCCCCGAAACTTACCTCTAGATGTGTAGTCGTAAAAGAAAATGCATATAAAGTTCTCACAAGGTGGTACTTAACTCCAGTAAGGTTAAGTCAGATGTATGGAGACACACCAAACAGCTGTTGGAGATGTCACACTGGAAAAGGGTTCTTTCCTACATATCTGGTGGCAATGCCCCAAGTTAAAAACCTTTTGGGATGGGATTTTTGGTCTGGTGAGAGATATTCTTGATTTAAAAGAGGATATACTTCCTTGCGTTCCTGAAATAGCTTTGCTGAATTTATTACCCAACACTATTATAGCCTCAAAAATATCTCTTTTGAGAATTCTGTTGGCAGCAGCGAGGATTCTGATTGCCTCCAATTGGAAATCAATAGTCCCTCCAACAATCTCTCAATGGAGGGGGAAAGTAGAAGATATAGCAAGATTGGAGGAACTATCACATTGGGAACTCCGATCCCATCACAAATATACCAAAATTTGGCTCCCATGGAAAGCCAGGAAGGATCTTATATCGCCTCACCAGCTTAGAGACCTTGACCCCCTGACTCCTTGATTATTCAAGTATGAATTTACTCAAGTTTAAATTTACATACCACCCTTTCGAAAACAGAATTTACATTCTTCACTTTTATTATCTAATTGGCACTATCACTGGTCACGTAATCCTCCGATCCCCTATTTGAATCTTAATTATCCAAGTTCTATCATCGGTCCAGTGTAGGGGAACCTTACACACAACCTTACCCTTATACCCCCCCCTATCTTCCTTTACCTTCCTCACTCCCCCTCCCCTCCCCCCCTCCCCTCCTACCCCTTGTCAATGTTTTCTGAACGTTATTTGTTAATAAGTTCTATATGGGTATATACGCACCAGTTGAACACGAGTCAGATTTCTTATTAACTATTGTTCATCTCTATATATGGACACGCTCCCTCATGGTACTCCGCCATTGTGGGAGCTGCATTCTCACAGGGCATGTCTGAAATTTCAAGTCTCCAGGTAGCGCTGTTTCAGGATTGGTCCACTCGTGCCACTTGTTACATCTAATGCCTATATAATTTAATTGCTTCTTGTAGTGCACCTCATATGATGTGGCTCACATTGCGCTTTGTGTTCGATTCATTTACATGTATGACTCCCTTCTATACATTGTATTTACTTTTTTTTGCACTGTCCCATTGGGGTAGAATACCCCTTGTTTGTGATCCATTTTCTGTGTTATAAAATCAATAAACAGATTTTAAAAAGAAAGGCTGCAAAGCAGCCAATCAACAAGCGTCATACTACTTGCCCCAAGAGGCCGTCACAGCCATGCCTACTATTGGCATGGCTGTGATTGGCCAGAGCACCATGTGACCCAGCCTCTATTTAAGCTGGAGTCACATAGCGCCGCCCGTCACACTGCTCTGATTAGCGTAGGGAGAGGTTGCGGATGCGACAGTAGTGCGAGATTAGGCAGATTAACTCCTCCAAAGGACTTCACTTGATTAATCGATCGATCTGCAGCTGTGGGTCATTGAGCTGCTGAAATTCAAATGCTCACTCACTGTTTTTAGGCTGCCCAGACCGTTTGTCAGTCACTTTTTTCTGGGGTGATCGGCGGCCATTTTGTGTCTTGTGCGGTGCTGCGACCAAGTGCATCCAAGCTGCGACCAAGTGCATTTAACCCTCAATGGTGTGGTTGTTTTTTGGCTAAAGCCTACATCAGGGTGAAGCTGTCACACCAAGTGCATTTAACCAGCAATAGTCTGTTCATTTTTTGGCCATATACTAAATCAGGGGCAAGCTGCGTCTGTCACCAAGTGCATTTAACCCTCAATGGTGTGGTTGTTTTTTGGCTAAAGCCTACATCAGGGTGAAGCTGTCACACCAAGTGCATTTAACCAGCAATAGTCTGTTTATTTTTTGGCCATATACTACATCAGGGGCAAGCTGCGCCTGTCACCAAGTGCATTTAACCCTCAATGGTGTGGTTGTTTTTTGGCAAAAGCCTACATCAGGGTGAAGCTGTCACACCAAGTGCATTTAACCAGCAATAGTCTGTTCATTTTTTGGCCATATACTACATCAGGGGCAAGCTGCGCCCGTCACCAAGTGCATTTAACCAGCAATAGTCTGTTCATTTTTTGGCCATATACTACATCAGGGGCAAGCTGCGCCCGTCACCAAGTGCATTTAACCCTCAGTAGTGTGGTTCGTCAAGCTGTGACACCAAGTGCATTTAACCAGCAATAGTCTGTTCATTTTTTGGCCATATACTACATCAGGGGCAAGCTGCGCCCGTCACCAAGTGCATTTAACCAGCAATAGTGTGGTTATTTTTTGGCCATATCCCAGTCTAATTCTGTCACTAAATCCATACCGGTCACCCAGCGCCTAAATACTAGGCCTCAAATTTATATCCCGCTAAATCTCTCGTTACCGCTGTCCTGTTGTGGCTGGGAAAGTTATTTAGTGTCCGTCAAAGCACATTTTTTGTTCTGGGTTGAAATACAATTCCCAATTTAGCAATTTCATAATTTAGTGGTTTCTGCTATATCAGAGCTATTTGAAATCTATCCCTAAAAGGGTATATAATATTCAAGGTGCACATAGGGTCATTCAGAATAACTTCACACACACCCGCTACTGTGTATTTCCAAGTCTAATTCTGTCGCTAAATCCATACCGGTCACCCAGCGCCTAAATACTAGGCCTCAAATTTAAATCCCTCTAAATCTCTCGTTACCGTTGTCCTGTTGTAGCTGGGAAAGTTATTTAGTGCCCGTCAAAGCACATTTTTTGTTCTGGGTTGAAGTACAATTCCCAATTTAGCAATTTCATAATTTAGTGGTTCCTGCTATATCAGAGCTATTTGAAATCTATCCCAAAAAGGGTATATAATATTGAAGGTGCACATAGGGTCATTCAGAATAACTTCACACACACGCTTCTGTGCATTTCCAAGTCTAATTCTGTCACTAAATCCATACCGGTGACCCAGCGCCTAAATACTAGGCCTCAAATTTAATTCCCTCTAAATCTCTCGTTACCCACCGCTGTACTGTTGTTGCTGGGCAAGATATTTAGTGTCCGTCAAAGCACATTTTTTGTTCTGGGTTGAAGTACAATTCCCAATTTAGCAATTTCATAATTTAGTGGTTTCTGCTATATCAGAGCTATTTGAAATCTATCCCTAAAAGGGTATATAATATTGAAGGTGCACATAGGGTCATTCAGAATAACTTCACACACACCCGCTACTGTGTATTTCCAAGTCTAATTCTGTCACTAAATCCATACCGGTGACCCAGCGCCTAAATACTAGGCCTCAAATTTAATTCCCTCTAAATCTCTCGTTACCCACCGGTGTACTGTTGTTGCTGGGCAAGATATTTAGTGTCCGTCAAAGCACATTTTTTGTTCTGGGTTGAAGTACAATTCCCAATTTAGCAATTTCATAATTTAGTGGTTCCTGCTATATCAGAGCTATTTGAAATCTATCCCTAAAAGGGTATATAATATTGAAGGTGCACATAGGGTCATTCAGAATAACTTCACACACACCCGCTACTGTGTATTTCCAAGTCTAATTCTGTCACTAAACCCATACCTGTCACCCAGCGCCTAAATACTAGGCCTCAAATTTAAATCCCTCTAAATCTCTCGTTACCGTTGTCCTGTTGTAGCTGGGAAAGTTATTTAGTGCCCGTCAAAGCACATTTTTTGTTCTGGGTTGAAGTACAATTCCCAATTTAGCAATTTCATAATTTAGTGGTTCCTGCTATATCAGAGCTATTTGAAATCTATCCCAAAAAGGGTATATAATATTGAAGGTGCACATTGGGTCATTCAGAATAACTTCACACACACGCTTCTGTGCATTTCCAAGTCTAATTCTGTCACTAAATCCATACCGGTGACCCAGCGCCTAAATACTAGGCCTCAAATTTAATTCCCTCTAAATCTCTCGTTACCCACCGCTGTACTGTTGTTGCTGGGCAAGATATTTAGTGTCCGTCAAAGCACATTTTTTGTTCTGGGTTGAAGTACAATTCCCAATTTAGCAATTTCATAATTTAGTGGTTTCTGCTATATCAGAGCTATTTGAAATCTATCCCTAAAAGGGTATATAATATTGAAGGTGCACATAGGGTCATTCAGAATAACTTCACACACACCCGCTACTGTGTATTTCCAAGTCTAATTCTGTCACTAAATCCATACCGGTGACCCAGCGCCTAAATACTAGGCCTCAAATTTAATTCCCTCTAAATCTCTCGTTACCCACCGCTGTACTGTTGTTGCTGGGCAAGATATTTAGTGTCCGTCAAAGCACATTTTTTGTTCTGGGTTGAAGTACAATTTCCAATTTAGCAATTTCATAATTTAGTGGTTTCTGCTATATCAGAGCTATTTGAAATCTATCCCTAAAAGGGTATATAATATTCAAGGTGCACATTGGGTCATTCAGAATAACTTCACACACACGCTTCTGTGCATTTCCAAGTCTAATTCTGTCACTAAATCCATACCGGTCACCCAGCGCCTAAATACTAGGCCTCAAACGCAGCCGCCTGTCTACAGCCAATGTGGACAAGCTGACGTTCATAAAAATGAACCAGGCATGGATCCCACAGGATCTGTCCGTCCCTTGTCCAGATTAGACATTAACTACCTCCCCTTAACCATATATTATTGGACTCCAGGGCACTTCCTCATTCAATCCTATTTTTATTTTCATTTTACCATTATATTGCGAGGCTACCCAAAGTTGAATGAACCTCTCCTCTGTCTGGGTGCCGGGGCCTAAATATATGCCAATGGACTGTTCCAATGTTGGGTGATGTGAAGCCTGATTCTCTGCTATGACATGCAGACTGATTCTCTGCTGACATGAAGCCAGATCCTCTGTTACGGGACCTCTCTCCTCTGCCTGTGTGCTGGGCCTAAATTTATGAAAATGGACTCTTACAGTGGTGGGTGACGTGAAGCCTGATTCTCTGCTATGATATGAAGACTGATTCTCTGCTGACATGAAGCCAGATTGTCTGTTACGGGACCTCTCTCCTCTGCCTGGGTGCTGGGCCTAAATATATGCCAATGGACTGTTGCAGTGGTGGCTGACGTGAAGCCTCATTCTCTGCTATGACATGCAGACTGATTCTCTGCTGACATGAAGCCAGATTGTCTGTTACGGGACCTCTCTCCTCTGCCTGGGTGCTGGGTAGTGTTGAGCGCGAATATTCGAAAAGCAAATTTTTTTCGCGAATATCGCAACTTCGCGATTTCGCGAATATTTCGAATATAGTGCTATATATTCGTAAAAACGAATATTCGTTTTTTGTTTTTTCCCCCCCCCACAAAATTACAGTACACATATAATTGATTGTTTCCCAAAGGTCCAACAGCTCAGATCTTACTCACATTGCCTAGAAAGTGATTGAGGCGCGAATCTTCGTAAGGCGATTTTATTAGCGCACATGCGAATATCGGCACGTCCCAGAACAGAGGCAAAGGGCTTTGCATTCATACATTAGTGAATTGAGTTGCGAATCTTCGTAAGGCGATTTTATTAGCGCACATGCGAATATCGGCACGTCCCAGAACAGAGGCAAAGGGCTTTGCATTCATACATTAGTGAATTGAGTTGCGAATCTTCGTAAGGCGATTTTATTAGCGCACATGCGAATATCGGCACGTCCCAGAACAGAGGCAAAGGGCTTTGCATTCATACATTAGTGAATTGAGTTGCGAATCTTCGTAAGGCGATTTTATTAGCGCACATGCGAATATCTACACTTGTCCCAGAACAGAGGCAAAGGGCTTTGCATTCATACATTAGTGATTGAATTGAGCTGCGAATCTTCGTAAGGCGATTTTATTAACGCAAATGCAAATATCTACACTTGTCCCCAGAACAGAGAGGCAAAGGCCTGTGCATTCATATAGTATAGCACCATATTCGCGAATACGTAGAACTTCGTAAAATTCGATTTACGAATATTCGTATTTTTTATTTTACTTTCCACCTTACAGATTACATTGATCTGTACTCTGTCAACTACTGTCATCACCCCCCACTGTATCTCGATTGATTCCCAAAAGTCTCACATTCCCTAGAAAGTGATTGAGTTGCGAATCTTCGTAAGGCGATTTTATTAGCGCACATGCGAATATCTACACTTGTCCCAGAACAGAGGCAAAGGGCTTTGCATTCATACATTAGTGATTGAATTGAGCTGCGAATCTTCGTAAGGCGATTTTATTAACGCAAATGCAAATATCTACACTTGTCCCCAGAACAGAGAGGCAAAGGCCTGTGCATTCATATAGTATAGCACCATATTCGCGAATACGTAGAACTTCGTAAAATTTGATTAACGAAAATTCGTATTTTTTATTTTACTTTCCACCTTACAGATTACATTGATCTGTACTCTGTCAACTACTGTCATCACCCCCCACTGTATCTCGATTGATTCCCAAAAGTCTCACATTCCCTAGAAAGTGATTGAGGTGCGAATCTTCGTAAGGCGATTTTATTAGCGCACATGCGAATATCTACACTTGTCCCAGAACAGAGGCAAAGGGCATTGCATTCATACATTAGTGATTGAATTGAGTTGCGAATCTTCGTAAGGCGATTTCATTAGCGCACATGTGAATTTTGCATAGCATATGTATTATGCGATGCGAAAATTCGAATTATCGCATATGCGAAATAATAACGAATTTGAATAATCGCGAATATTTTACGAATATTCTTTCGAATATTCACAAAATTTCGCGAATTCGAATATGGGACATGCCGCTCAACACTAGTGCTGGGCCTAAATTTATGACAATGGACTGTTGCAGTGGTGGGTGACGTGAAGCCTGATTCTCTGCTATGACATGCAGACTGATTCTCTGCTGACATGAAGCCAGATTCTCTGTTACGGGACCTCCCTCCTCTGCCTGGGTGCTGGGCCTAAATATATGCCAATGGACTGTTGCAGTGGTGGCTGACGTGAAGCCTCATTCTCTGCTATGACATGCAGACTGATTCTCTGCTGACATGAAGCCAGATCCTCTGTTACGGGACCTCTCTCCTCTGCCTGGGTGCCGGGGCCTAAATATATGCCAATGGACTGTTGCAGTGGTGGCTGACGTGAAGCCTCATTCTCTGCTATGACATACAGACTAATTCTCTGCTGACATGAAGACAGATTCTCTGTTACGGGACCTCTCTCCTCTGCCTGTGTGTGTGCTGGGCCTAAATATATGCCAATGGACTGTTGCAGTGGTGGCTGACGTGAAGCCTCATTCTCTGCTATGACATGCAGACTGATTCTCTGCTGACATGAAGACAGATTCTCTGTTACGGGACCTCCCTCCTCTGCCTGGGTGCTGGGCCTAAATATATGCCAATGGACTGTTGCAGTGGTGGCTGACGTGAAGCCTCATTCTCTGCTATGACATGCAGACTGATTCTCTGCTGACATGAAGCCAGATTGTCTGTTACGGGACCTCTCTCCTCTGCCTGGGTGCTGGGCCTAAATTTATGAAAATGGACTCTTACAGTGGTGGGTGACGTGAAGCCAGATTCTCTGCTATGGGACCTCTCTCCAATTGATTTTGGTAAATTTTTTTTATTTAATTTTTATTTTAATTCATTTCCCTATCCACATTTGTTTGCAGGGGATTTACCTACATGTTGCTGCCTTTTGCAGCCCTCTAGCTCTTTCCTGGGCTGTTTTACAGCCTTTTTAGTGCCGAAAAGTTCGGGTCCCCATTGACTTCAATGGGGTTCGGGTTCGGGACGAAGTTCGGATCGGGTTCGGATCCCGAACCCGAACATTTCCGGGATGTTCGGCCGAACTTCTCGAACCCGAACATCCAGGTGCTCGCTCAACTCTAGTCAGGAATAAGTTGTATTTATCTTTGGTATGTAGCCCTCTAACTGGAGTAATCGATGCGAAAAGCATCCTCCTGCATAGGTGTTTTTAATATCAGATCACCTTATCCTTACTAGGCTTGGTGTCATTTCCCCTTTTACTTTATTCATCTTGTAGGGGATGACCTAAGCGATCATTATCTCTTCTCTTAATATTTTTTGATATTTTATTATTTAGAAAAACTGTCTATGTGTGTATGAGGTCCCCCCTGTTTTTTTGTCCTTGGCTGGAGGGTGGTGGGCCACTACAGACTATGAATATTCCTTAAAAAGATCCAATTAGACGATCCCAATTACTGGGGGGCTCTTTTTTAGGGTCTTGAAATGTTTGGAAGCATCGAGGGAATACCTTGTCCGGCGATGCGTTCCATTGCTGCGTTCCACTTGGTGCCAGGAACTGACGTCCTAGCACTTCCGGCTTCGTTATGCGTTTCACCATGCGTGTCACGATACCGGAAGTGACATGGTTATGACGATCTGCATTCCGGAATGAGGTTCAAGCACCCGAAGGAGTTTTCTGGCGTCCGGAAATTGGATCTGGACAAGCCCGGTTTTAAATAGTTGGCACCACCACAGCCAGGGCTAGCTTTGGGCCCGGACAACCTGGTGTCTTCTGTGGGTAATCCACCATTTTCCCACCTATAACAGCCTCTGCCGTTTGATGCATAATTTGTTTGCTTAGCCTGATTCAATTTTCCGATATGTGTAACGCTGCGGGCCTCCTTCTGAGTTATGCGTGTGTCTATATGCTGCTTTTAGGCATTTTTGGCCTCCTACTGATATGCTTCTATATATATACTTGTTTCTAGGCATCTTTAGAGGGATAAGGAGTTTCATTTCTCTCTTCTTTCCTTCTGCAAAAACACCCTGTGGTTTGAGATCTGGCTGTAAAGCTAAGTATTGCAATTGCATCACACTGTGTTTATCTATCCTGATTCTTTCACCCCCTGATGAGCCTGATAAATGTTAGGTGAAACGCGTCAGGGCTTTGTGTATATAATAAATTGTTTTTTTGGTTTAAGAGAGTAATGGTGATGTCCATCCATTAGGATTACCAGCCACTCTCTACCTTATTATTGTTAATATCTTCCCTGTTTAGGGTTTGCTAGGGACAAGGTAGCATTAGGTTTGGGGACAGGAAACCTCCACCATCAGTTGGTCGCCCTGGGCTTAGCAGTCTTCTAGGGCCTCTAGGGTAAGTTTTTTTCCTTCGGCCCTGCAATCTTTTTGGGCTAGAACTTACTTTCTTTTACCCGTATCCGAGTGTCTACCCCGTCACCATGTATGCTTTTCTTTTTGGGGGCCACTACTCCCCCAATCTTGGTAACTGTAGTACACCACTGTTGGTATATACATACCTATACCCGCTTAAATATTAAATCAAGGTAATTTTAAAAGTCACTTTTTTCATATATGCTATTTACTCCTAAAACGGTTGTGACAAAGTATCTTCTAAGAAAACTTTAATGCGGATAGTAATTTCTTCAAAACTATACAACTCACAAACACTAAACATATACCTATGGTCGACTGAATCCTCCAGATGGTATATATTCCAGACTTGATGGACAATCCTGCTGCAAATCCCATTCCCCTCCCCCCACCCCCTTCCCCTCCCCCCCATACCTTACCCAGTTTTTTTTCTTTATTTTAAATGATGATACAATATCTTTATCATATGTAAAAAATACTATTGTATTTCTGATCTTTAAGAATGTTACTTTTTATTGAAACACAAAACGATACATTTAAGTGAGCTATACTCCTCAATAAAAAGTGTTTTGAAACTATATATGATCAGAACCAGGGAAGCCATACTTTGAGCTTGTACATTAATGTGACTGGAGGTCTGTCAGAGAGACAGCATAGAAAGCCTTATCTCTAGACAGTACAGCTACCATAGGGTCAGACAGGGGAGATCTAAATTTAATTTATTGATAGAGAGAGTTGCGTTTAAAAAAATAAAAATAAAAAATATTTTGTAAAGTTTCTTAAATTAATCAGTGTACCAAACCTGACCAGATGAATTTTCCCACATCACAGTCATCATATATTGTTGTGGACCTTTGTCCTTTTGCAAATTTTTTGCTGTAAAACACTTTCAAAATTTCTCCAGTTAATAAGTGCTGACAACCTGACCTGACGGTGACAGATTTTCCAGCCTTGTAGTCGCCGTGTTGTGCAGTGGACGGACTGTTTAGGCTTTAGAATAAAATGTCTGGTAAACAACAGGGTGATAATGGGCAAGGTAATGGAAGATGAAAGACCCGTGCCACACCATCCACAAGTGAGAATGTGGGTGGTTGTTGTGCTAGGAGCAGCAGCACAGTTGGCACCGGCTTTTCGGCCAGTAGTAGCAGGCCACAGTTTTCCCTCTCTTCCCATAGGAAACATATTATTAAAAAAGGAAGCAGAGGAAATTGTGAAGTAAATTATTTTACTGCTCAGTTCAGTCTAATATTTCACAGGCCAGTTCAGATGACCCTTACCCCGAGCGTCACACCATAGGCAGAGTCCACTTCCACGTTCTGATCCAGCACCAGGAATCCTGGGACTTGCAGTTACACGCCTCCCAGTAGTATAATGCCACAAGTGCTCCCCTGCACCAGCTCTAGATGGATAAGCTTAGGATAGAGGAATAACTAGTAAAGCACTGTCACATGTAGACAGAAAGTCTTCAGACCCTTTTACTTTTCTCACATTTGTTATGCTGCTCCTTGTGCTGAAATAAAAATAAAAATTACACTCGAAAGCCCATAATGACAAGTAAAAACAGCACTTTACAATTTTTGCAAATTTATTAAACAGGAAAAATTTAAATTTGGCCTGGACATAAGTATTCAGACCATTATCCTTAAAATTTAGCAGTGGGGCCATTTCTTTCTCTAGATAATCTTTGAGATGTTTCTACAACGTGATTGGAGACCACCTGTGAAAACAATTTAGAAAGACACAGTCTTGTCTACACTATATAAGGTCTCACAGCTGGCTGCTGGCTGCAGATCTGGAGAAGAGGACCAAAAAATTTATGTTGTACCAAAAGTTTCAAAGAGCATTGTGGCCACCATAATTCTTAAATAGAAGAAGTTTAAAACAACCAGGACTCTTGCTACAGCTGGAAACCCCACCAAACTAGATAATCGAGGTATAAGAGCCTTGGTAATAGAGATGAGATCAATAGCCTAATAATCACTCTGGCTGAGCTTCAAAGATCCTGTGTGCAGATGGGAGAAAGTTCCAGAAGGTCAACAATCACTGTAGCACTCCACCATTTGTAACCTGAAAGAAGACTCTGGAATTTGAAAAAAAAAAAGAAGCACCTAAAGGACTCTTTAAAAAAAAAAAAGTTTTTCTGGTCTAATGAAACTAGGATTGATCTTTTTGGCCTCAATTCTAGGCATCCTGTTTGGAGGAAACAAGGCACTGCCCATCACCTGCCCAATACCATCCCTACAGTGAAGCATGGTGGTAGTAACAACATGTTGGGGGTGTTTTTTAGTGGCTAGACAGGGAGACTGCTCAGGGTTGATAAAAAGCTGAACGAGCAAACCTGATCCAGAGTGTTCTGCATCAGATTGGGCCAAAGGTTCACCTTCTAACGAGACAATGACCCTAAACACACAGCTAAGACAGCATAGGAGCAGCTTAGAGACAACTTTGTGAACATACTTGAGTGGCTCAACTAAAGCCCTGAACCCAATCAAACATCTCAGGAGAGACCTGAAAATGGCTGTCCACCAATGGCCCCCATCTAACCTTACAGAACTTGAGAAGAATTGCAGAGAATCACGGGTGCAAACCTTGTGGCATGATCAACAAGAAGACAGGAGCCTGGAATCACTGTCAAAGGGGCTTCAACTAAGCCCTGAGTTAAGGGTCTGAATACTTATGTTTATGTCTTTTCAACAAATTTGTAAAAATTGTGAACATTCTGCATTTACTTTCTCATTATGGAGTATTGTGTGCAGAATGACAGGGAAAAACTGGATTTTTTTTAAAAAAAAATATATTTTACTGTAAGGTCACAACATAAAATGTGAAAAAGTGAAATGGTCTGAAGGCTTTGATTGCATTGTACAGCATATCCTTCATTGTGACTACATTTAATTTACTTTTTTACTAATTGGTTTCGGGAGTTCAGCTCAGGTTTCATTATTAGGATGTAACATTTAGGAAAGAATATACAGGCTAATATTCCAGCAGATGAGGACAATATGGCGAATATCTCCACAGCCACCATGTTCTTTCCTCTAGTGCTCAGGTAAGCCGGGATCATGGAGATCCAGACGCTGCAGAACACCAGCATGCTGAAGGTGATGTACTTGGCCTCATTAAAACTGTCCGGTAATGTCCTCACCATGAAAGCCAGAACAAGGCTCACAGCTGCCAGGAGCCCCAGATAACCCAACATGGAGTAGAACCAGATATCTGAGCCTTCATTACACTGAATGATGATCTTCCCAGGATAAGAGTGGTGGTCAAACTCCTGATATGGAGGAGACACTGACAACCAAATAGCACAGATTTTCACTTGTATGACGGAACATATCACCAACACATAATAGGACACTCTGATCTCCACCAACTTCCTCCAGGAACTGCCTGGTTTGGTGGCTTTGAAAGCAATGCAGACCATGATAGTCTTGGCCAAAACTGAAGAGAGTGCAACTGAGAAGAAAATGCCAAAGGATGTTTGTCTCATCTTACAGGTTATGTCTACTGGAGGACCAATGAACAAGAATACACAGAGGAAGCTCAACATGATGGAGACCAAGAGGATGAAGCTCACTGTCCGGTTATTGGCCTTTACTAGAGGAGTGTCCCAATGTAAGATGAACTTTCTTGTGATGTAGCAGGTTATAGCACAGCAGAGAATCACAATTATAGAGAAGACTGAAGCCATGGTATCTTCTTTATATGAGAGAAATTCATAGACTTTAGGAAGACATCTTGTTTTTCCTGGATCTGGCCACTGATCTTCAGGGCATTTCTGGCAGATGGCACCGTCTGTTGAAGAAAGAGAGATTTAGTTTTGTGAAATAAAAATTAGTTATAACGGAATATAACGGAATTCTTTGATGGAATGCAAAATGGAAGCCTTTAAGAGGCATTCTGATTTGATCCATCATAATAGATTTCTATGTGTAAGCATAACAGGACTGTTTTCCATCCTGCATAACGGAAACCAGACCTATAACGGAATACCCTAATGCAACTACGAACTCGCCCTTATTCTGATAATGTCTGTAAAATGGAGAAGAATACAGTGACATAAAAAGGTCTGGGCACCCTGGTCAAAACTGCTGTGAACAGATTAAGCAAGTTCAAGATGAAATGATCTCCAAAAGGCATAAAGTCTGTGAAGGTTCTCATTTATTCAGGTCATGGTATATCTGTAAAGAATAAATCAAGGCAACTGGACGTACTGTAGATTTCTTGAAAAATAAATTTGCAAAAATCACAGAAAAGAGAAAAAAACAAAGCTAAAAACATTCTGCACGATATTATAAATAAATATGCAGATGTCCCTGGCTACATTTAAGAAAATAAATCACAGGGAAAAAAAGGATATTAATGCACTAACAAAATAGACGTAAGCATTATCTGTGGACTAAGCCCTCACTCTGATGTAATAAAATCTGAGACTCTTAGCCAATATATTTTGATCAAAACACATCTGTGCCCACCTACCCCCACCAAGGTGGTCTCAGTTGAGGCAGGTCCTAGGCTAAACCTACCTATTTCTTGAAATGTTTTCAAGAAATCTACAGTAAGTCCAGTTGCCTTGATTTATTCTTTACAGATACAGAGCCACTGTTCTCCCAGGCCACTGCATGTGTTGACGCAGAGCTGTAGTGCCACCATTAGCACTCTGGTCACGCTTCACCTTCTGCCCACAGATTTTACAAATGGCCATGTTCACCTCCTCCGGCGGCTTAGCAAAAACCACACCACCGAGTAAGTGATTTTACCGACAACACTCTGCACTGACTGACTGCTACAGCCGCTGCTTCTGTGAACCCCTGCACCACTACTTTCCGGGAAGGTAGCTCATGCGAAGCGGATGGTCTACCCCGGGCATGTTTGGCTCCCGAACTCCCACTGCTGCCACCCTGCTGACTTCCGGCCACGATAATTCCGGCCTTTCCACTAATAACCGCTAAAATGGGCTGTAATTTTCTAACTTTACCACACAACGGCAAATCCTTTTTTTTGTGCCACTAATACACACCAAAAAGGACTTTAGAACATATAACTGCACCGCAAAAGGGCAAATAGGATGTAGAAATATCTCCTGTAATAACCCTGTTAATGCCGGTATCACACAGCACTTGCACCCCAATAACAAGACCGGTTTGCTGGAATTACCGAGCTGTATAATGGCAATTTGGGTCCCCAGTCAGTGCAGCAAGGTGTAATAGGATTGTTCCTGTTACCCAGGCTGTAACCTATGCAGTGTCCCACTATGTGATTGTGGGCACCGCAAACTTGTTTCATTATGTTTTATTTTCATATATTATGCCTGTATGCTGTATTTCATCTCATGTCATATTCTCCCATGTCACAATGTGATTCTTCATGTAAGATCCTTTACACAGGCCTAGTTAGGGGGCACTACACTAGTTTCTCCACAAGATGGGGCAGTGTTAGTGTATATATAGCTTAGCTCAGGCCCAAGTTAGGCAGTTCAGTCTGGTTCAGACCAGTTCAGAGTAGAGTTAGTTTTTAGTCAGAGAGCAGCCATGATGTACTGGCTGGCTGGAGGGAGGCCTCCTGCCTCTCTGCTCTCTTCCTGTTGGCTCCACAGTCCAGGGTTAAAGCCACAAGATTCCACCCAGAGGTGAGAAGTCCACCTCTATATCTCTCTCCTCCGAGGTGACCAGTGTCCAGCTACTAAAAAAAGAATTCAAGGGGATTTTTATATTGTCTTAAAGTCAAAGGATAGCAGATGGCCATACTTAAGAGCTTCCCAGGCACCTTTGCAAGCAGGTGTAGGACACAGCTTCCGGCATGCACACCTTCTAGTTTAAACCCTGAGGACAGATAGGCCAGCTATAAGAAAACACTGGTAAATAGAAGTTCAAGGATTTTGTAAACCACCTTCCAGTCAGGTTAGGATCAGGCGAGAGTTTTTACCAGCCAAAGACTTTTATTTCTTCAAAGCCTAGTCTGAAGCAGTAGCCTTCTTATATATATTTAGGACAAGAGCCTGTGTATTCTGAGGACTTACATTTCCCTACCCCTGTATGCATGAGACTGTATTTTATACTGGGATGCAACAAAGACTGTTTTATAAATTGGATGGAATTGTTACTAGGAGCAAAGTTCAGTAAAAGTTATAAGCTGGATTGCACCATCCTTGTCTCAGTCTTCAGTTCCTCAATTAACACTACAGTAAATGGTTGTACCACCACAAAAGGTACTGGCGTCACGACAACAAGGGACCTTGCCATAGGCACATTAATACAGACCATCAAGGGCACCTCGAACCACCATCTGTCCTGTGTCCTAACACCAGAGTGTGCCCTAGAGAATTTCTGTGGCCTTCTCCTCATCACTTGTGCAGGCCTGCCCAGGGACGACATAACCATGAGTAACCAGAGCTGAATTTACTTCGGCCCAACTAATGCTCACACCGTGACCTCACATATAATTTGCCCTGTCGGCTGGCATACCGCACCTTCCCTACTGAACCCTGTTCTAAATAAATACTAGTGGAATAATTCCTCCCTATCCTTTCCCTACACTTCTAATGCTCTTTTCCTGAACTTCTATTGAGCAAAATATAAATCTTTCCTAGCACTGTCCCCAGCATCTGCTGACGTCTCTCCCTGTACTAAGTACACTGGAAAATGACTGAATCCAAGATGACTGAGGCTATTTATAAGGCTGTGACATCACAGCGCTGGCTGGCTGCTGATTGGCTGCATGAATGGCATTATGGGTAATCCTACGCATTCGGTGCAAATCCTTTTTCCTAAAATTCAGATTGAATTCCACTTCATCAACTTCGATTTGCTCATCTCTACTAATAACCATTCCAGGACAATCTATGCTCTCAAAGCCAAGTGGTGGTCCCTCACTCCTGAGCCGTGCCATGTGCCCAGACAGCAGGTAAGGGCCACATGTGGGGTATCTCCTTACCCAGGAGGGCTGACATGACAATTTATAAGGTTTTTCTCTGCAGGCACACACTCTGGACACAGCATATCTGAGAAAAAAATAATGCATTATCCGTTATATATTTGTCACGGATGATGTTGCAGATAGCTGGAAGTAATGAATAAATGTCTGACTGGCTTGATCCCAAACTAAGGAGCATATAGGTGACCCCTATAAAACCCTAAGAGCTCACCCTGACTGCTAAGCACATACAAGGGTCTCAAAGGTAGACGATTGTATGCCCACGTACCTAAGACTGTGTGACACCTAAAAACCCTATAATAGTGAGGGGACACGACCACCGGCTCCCTGCACTTCATACGGAGGGAGTCAGGGTCACCTAGAATCAAGCTAGCAAGGAAACACAATACATAAAAGGACTTATCTGAACAAGCAGCAGCAGGAGCCTCTAGCACTGAACACTTCATCCAGGAGCTAGTATAAACCGCAAAGTGAGGCCGAATGGCAGGGAATATAAAGGAAAGAGGATTCGTCTTAATAGATGACACCTGGGAGAAGGAAATGAGATGAGAAAGTGAAACGAAAACAAAGAACATCATGCAAGAGGTAGAGAAGGACGTCTGTCAGACCTTCTCACAGAACTGGCGGTGACAGTACCCCTCCCTCTACAGGTGGACTCCGGACACTCAGAACCCACCTTTTCAGGATGAGACCTATGGAAAGCCTTGATGAGACGAGTGGCCTTAATGTCTGCCACTGGGACCCACATCCTCTGCTCAGGACCATAACCCTCCCAATGAACAAGGTATTGGAGAGAACCGCGGATAATGCAAGAATCCACAATCCTAGAGACCTGGAATTCAAGATTACTATCAACAAAAATCGGAGGAGGAAGCAAAGAGGAGGGTACAGTGGGTTGGACATAAGGTTTTAATAGGGACTGTGAAAAACATTATGGATCTTCCAAGTCTGAGGAAGATCAAGACGGAAGGCAACGGGATTGATGACGGACAAGATCTTGTAAGGCCCAATAAACTTAGGACCCAACTTCCAGGAGGGAACCTTCAGTTTGATATTCTTTGTAGACAACCACACCAGATCACCCACATTCAGGTCCGGACCAGGCACACGTCTCTTATCCGCCACACGCTTATATGTCTCACTCATCCTCTTCATATTACACTGAATCTTTTGCCAAATAAATGACAAAGACGAGGAAAATCTCTCCTCATCAGGTAAACCAGAAGACCCCTCTCCAGAGAATGTCCCAAACTGTGGATGAAACCCATATGCACCAAAAAATGGTGACTTATCAGAGGACTCCTGGCGACGGTTATTTAAAGCAAACTCAGCAAGGGACAAAAAAAGAATACCAATCCTCCTGATTCTCTGCCATAAAACAGCGCAGATATGTCTCCAGATTCTGATTGACGCGTTTGGTCTGACCATTCGACTGCGGGTGAAAAGCAGAAGAAAATGACAACCGAATCCCCAAGTGAGAACAGAAGGCCTTCCAGAATCTGGAAACAAATTACGTGCCCCTATCAGAAACAATGTCTGAAGGAATGCCATGCAATTTAACAATGTGATCAACAAACTCTTGCGCCAACGTCTTAGCATTGGGTAACCCAGGAAAGGGAATGAAATGCACCATTTTGCTAAAACGGTCCACTACCATCAGAAGTCTTCCCCGAGGAACGAGGCAGGTCTGTAATGAAGTCCATGAACAGATGCGTCCAAGGACAGGAAAGAATGGGTAACAGGAGGAGAGGACCCGATGGCCGTGAATGAGGGACCTTGGCACGAGCGCAGGTCTTGCAGGCTGCCAAAAAACCCTCAACCAGGGGGCGGAGCTAGCTGCAGAGCTTGCCAGTAGCAGCTTGTGGGAGCTCTGAAGAAAGTGCGGTTATAAACCGATATAACTCGGCTAATTCAGGCTCAACTCTGCCTAAAACATTAGATCCTATCTCAGGTCATCGCCTGGAACAAAAAGATATAACTTTTTCCTGGAGCTGAGTCGGCGAGGAGCTGCGGCCTACTAAACTCTGGTGAGCACCGGACTATATTTGAACGCCCATCCGGGCCGCAGAAGCCGTGCCCCGCGGCTTAAGTGCCACCTGCCACCAGATTTATTTGAGACCCACAACAGACAAGTGACCTGCTTGTTGAAGTGAACCCCAGCAGGCTAGAAAATCTGTGGATCGCTATCGTCGCTGGAAGCTGATCCGACCGAGCCTGAGACCGGCGAAAATAGATCCGGCCGTATATAGCAGCCGGTCCGAAAACAGGAACCATCATAAGACCACTCTGGACGCCCCTGCTCAAGCGGCCATAAGAGCGGTAAGGGTCCTGAGCTAACCCTATCAAAGCGGCAGTTAAATACAAGATCTTTGTAGTCCTATTACCTGCTCCATATTTGCCATTGAAGTTGAGCAGACAGGACCTGGCGGCCGCATCACTAGACAGATCACTCCGCCGGCCCTGTGAGAAGAGCAGAGCCCATACAGTCTGCGCTGTTCACTTGTATAGCAGGGCTCAGCTGTGGCCAGAAGACGATTCCAACGCTATTAACTGGAGATGCACTTATTGTCTGTGCAGCAAGTAAGATTACAACACTGAATACTGCAGCCAATTAAAGAGTGGTTGTTTAAATAAGAACTTATTGTGCCATAGGAGCTCCTCTTGTTTAAAATTTGATATCTCCCAGGGAGCGGAGCCTGTATCGGTTCTGAATGGTTATGTGAAGTACTAGCAGATCCCTCATAGCCCTTTATTACTAGCGAACTGGACTCCAGGATGGTCAAGATCGGTGGCCAAAAGACTTCTGACCAAACAGGTCCCAACAGATTGCTGAGCCAAACTGGTGAAATGGAGAAATTCATTAAGAAAGCGGCGGCTGTAGCAGTTAGCAAAGAACCCAAGATGGCGCCGGGGACACCTCGCTCTAGTCACAAGCAATCTGCTGCCGCAAATGCCGATAAGGTAGAGGAAGACTCCGGTGACACTGATTGTCTGCCCATCTCCAGGGCTTACCTAAAGAAGCCCTGGCTGACGCCTTGGGACCCCTCAGCCTAGACCTCTCCTCTATTAAGGAAGACGTACGCCATATAGGCCGCAGAGTGGAAGTATTGGAAGACACCCAGGCCACAGTTTTGCAACACTAGAACGAAATGGCCTCCAGTCTGTCCCTTGCCCAGAGCCACATCAACACCTTATATACCGCTATCGAAGACCAGGAAAATAGGGGCAGGCGGAACAATCTCCGTTTTAGAGGCATTCCGGAATCTATTTCTGCAATGGATATCCCTGAAACTGTTATCCAGATCTGTCATAAACTTCTGGGCCCAGAGTCTGCGCACGAAGTCTTGATAGAAAGAGCTCACAGAGCACTTCGCCTCAAGCCGCAAGCCAGTGAACCTCCCAGAGACGTGATATGCAGATTTCTACACTTCCCGGTGAAAGAAGCAATTCTAGCGGGCTCTAGGAACTCTGACTCCGTGGAATGGGAGGGCAATCCCATTACTATTTATCAGGATTTAGCTCAAACCACCCTGAAGAAGCGGAAAATGATGAAACCACTCACCGACCTGCTACGTCACCACAAGATTCTATACAGATGGACATTCCCATTTGGACTCTCCTTTCTCCACGACGGGCGCCGCGTTCATATTGCCTCTCATAGTGACCTGAACAAAGCCTATGATCTTCTTCAGATTTCGCCGTTACCTATAGAAAATTGGGACATGGCCCAAAACTTGACCACCCTTCCAAACCTACCTACGACAACTCCATGGGAACCTCTCCGCACCCCTAAATCCTAAAGATCCAGAAGAGGAAATGTTACTCCTATCTCTAAGCGCCTAACGCTAGCTGATAAGTAATATTCTTCTAACCCCTCTTTTCCTCCCTTTTATTTCTCTTTACCCTGTAATCAGGGTTTTATAGGACTCAACCCTTAGATTTTGGTATTATCACTACTATACTGATGCTCCCCAAAGTATTTGGCTCTATACTCTGAGTGGTGAATTAAGAGCTTAATCACTTGCTACCCTTGCTGGTGCCTTGTTCCCACTTGGTGTAAGAGGAAGAGACAGTAGGGACCCCCATCCCATCTGTTGGAAGGCTATTACAGTTTTATATATGAATAGTAGTGTTTGAGTCATATATGCTTATATTGAGTCCCCCTTTTCTCTCTTCCTCTCCCTCTTCCTCATCCTCCCCCCCTCACCTTTATCTGCGGAGACAAAAGCCCTAAATTACTGTCTGTCCCCAGATCCGATACAAGTTTAAGGCATCCTAACTTAACCTTCCAGTTATATCAATCCCTTAGAGGGAGTTGCTGCTCAATGGTATTCATATATACCTTACTCCCCCCCCACATCATACTATCTACTCAGGGAACTAAAGTCGTCATGTTCCCATTTTCTAGACAGCTAACTAACCATTTACGATTACTTTTTCTGTTTTTGTTCTTCGTATTTAACCTCTGTTATTCTGACAAGTGCTCAAGATTCTTCTTGATTGCTCTTTTCATGGGCGATCCCGACATGGTGTTGATTGAGAAGACATGGTCCCGGGACAGCTTAGTACAATGGTTCCGGATACGCTTCTCTCGAGGTGGCACCCCCCTTCCCCTCCTACGGTCGGTCGATTCTTTTCTAGCCGTTATGTAAATTAGATCATACATCACGTCTTTCTCTATATTCAAAAATGTCTGACTTTAGATTGGTATCCTATAATGTCAAAGGTCTGAGATCCCCCTCTAAGAGAGGCCAAATTCTCTCCTTGTTACATAAAGAGAAATGCTCAGTGGTCTTTCTCCAGGAAACCCACTTTAAGCATGATAGATACCCGGACCTCTCCCACTCCAGGTTTCCTTGTTGGTACCATTGTGGAGCCGGGGGTGCCGCTTCGAGGGGAGTTAGTATAGGTTTCCGTAGAGGGCTTCCCTTCCAGTATATGTCCCACTTGCAGGACCCAGATGGCAGATATATCATCCTTAAGGGCAAAATAGGGCAAGCCATGTTCACATTTGTTAATATTTATGCTCCCAACACAGATCAGATCAGTTGGCTCTCTAGTACCCTAGCCTTAGCAGACTCTCAAAGGGAAGGATGCTTGATCATAGCAGGAGACTTTAACCTGGCCTTTAACCCTCTCATTGACACTTCATCAAAGAAGTCATCAATTTCTGCAAAAGCCCTTAGATTGTTGCATACTAAATTATACAACATGGGTATGGTCGATCTGTGGCGGTGCCTCAACCCTGATTCAGTAGATTTCTCCTTCTATTCCACGGATAACTCCTCATACAGCAGGATTGATTATATCCTAGCTCCAAAAGAGAAACTTCAGTTTTGCTCCTCAGCCAGAATAGGTGATATCACTCTATCTGACCATTCTTCTAAATATTGTTTTATACGTCCTGAAGTCAAAAGCAGTAGGTATACAAACTGGAGGTTCAATGAATCTCTGTTGGGTAACTCCAAACATAAGTTACAGATAGCTTCCTTTCTTGAGGAATACTTTAAACTAAACAACACCCCTGATATATCCCCCCAGGTCCTCTGGGACGCTCACAAGCCTTATATCAGAGGCAGACTAATCAGCCTTTGCTCTTTTTTAAAGAAAGAGTCTGAAAAGAAGCTCAACACTTTACTGTCCAAAATCCACATAGTGGAAAAAGCACATAAACAGTCCTTGCTTGCCCACCACCTAGCGGAACTCTCTTCCCTTAGAACACAATTAAAGAACTTACTAAACGAACGTTCAGCTAAGTTCTACCTAGCGGCTCAGCAAAAAACTTTTGCCCACGGAAATAAAGCATCGAAATTCATGATGCGTAGAATAAAACAGAGAAGGGACTCCCGATATATGTGCAAAGCATCAAATCCCCCCAAGGTACTCAGCTTTTCAAAGCTGAAGAAATTGCTGATCAGTTTAAACTGTTCTATGAAGCTCTATACAACCTCCCCCCATCGGCTCTTCCAAACACTTCCCTAGACAGAGAAGCCAACATTAAAATCTTCTTGGACACCCTCAATCTCCCGTCCCTTACTATTCCACAACAAGAATCTCTATCCAAGCCATTTACCACTCTAGAATTAACAACGGCCATCAAGTCTACCCCCAAAGGAAAAAGTCCTGGCCCCGATGGCCTTCCCATATCGTACTATTTGGCCTTTGGAGAACTTTTACTTCCTTTCATGCTCCCCATTTGCAACCGTACACTAATCGGCCACCCGCTTTCCTCAGATATGACGAAAGCCACTATCACAATAATCCCTAAAGAGGGTAAGGACCTCACATCTTGCTCCAATTACCGCCCCATATCCTTGCTTAATGTGGACCTCAAGCTCATTGCTAAAATGCTTGCCACAAGACTCCAAAACTTACTCCCTCATTTAATCCATCCTGACCAGGTAGGGTTTGTTAAAGGTCGTGAAGGGAAGGATAACACTACTAAAATACTCAATGCCCTATTTTACGCTGCCCATAAAGCCATCCCCCTGGTCATGATCGGCACGGATGCTGAGAAGGCATTTGATAGAATAGATTGGACATACATTAAGCTGACCCTCTCAAAATTTCATCTGCCTATACAATATATAAATGCTGTGTTTTCTATGTATGTGCATTCTTCGGCATCCGTGTCGGTCAATGAACTTATGTCTTCCCAATTCCCAATAAGAAATGACACGAGACAAGGCTGCCCGCTATCTCCCCTTATATTTTTCCTAGTAATGGAATCTCTCCTACAAATTCTTCGGCAAGACAGGGAGATCAAGGGTTTGATTGTTGGGCGTCACGAATTTAAACTGGCGGCCTTTGCAGATGACTTATTGATCCTAACCACCAACCCCCATACTTCCATGCCCAGAATTTTGTCAAAACTCTCCTTATTCGGCTCACTATCCAACTTCAAAGTCAATCCTTTGAAATCTCAAATTCTCCATATGGGTCTTTCTCCCCTGAGTCTCTCATCCCTTAAGGCAAACTCCCCATTTAATTGGCAAACCCAACTACTAGCATATCTAGGAGTCAGGATTTCCCCCCATTTGTCAGAATTATTTAGCTTGAACTTTAAACCTCTTTTAGCATCTATACAAACCCAGATAGACTCACTGGATTTCCCATACCTCTCTTGGTTTGGAAGGAAAAACATCCTAATGTCTCTAATCATACCCAGACTCACCTACTTAATGCAGGTACTCCCTATAGAAATCCCTAAATCCTTTGTTGCTTACACTAACTAGATCTAAAGCTAAAGGCGGTATTGGACTTCCCGACCCAGAGACATATATGAAGGCCATACAACTCTCTCGGGTAGTCGACTGGATCAGAAATCCACCCCATAAATCTTGGCCCATAATAGAGAATGCCTTTCTATCCTCCCCCATCAGGGCCCTCCTACTAGCTGATAAACCACCTCCCCCACCTGGCTCCATTCCAAACCCCCTCATCTGTAATACATTGAAGGTCTGGAGAAGTTTCTCTCTTGACTCTAAGGTCTTAAACCTGCCTTCCCATCTTCTTCAGATAAGAGATGTTATTAATCTGGCCCCTAAAGACTTGAGAGATAGCTGTCCTTTGGCTTTAAGATCCCTTGATACTCCTGTTTCTCAGCTCCTAGACCCAAACGGATGTGTACGCTCAGATTTAGAAATGTGTAAAGTACTAAACACACAGATTCACAACCCTGTCCTTATGAGCTTCATTAGATCCGAATCCCTTCTCCTCACAAAAAAATCCCCCTCTTCCAACACTACCTGCTGGTTTGAAGGATTGATAAGTAATAGGAATTATCCCCCTAGAATCATCTCCACAATATATAAAAACCTGATGTCCCCCCCTACAGCCCTCAAACCCGCAGTCATTGGTTTATGGGAAAAAGACCTCCAACGAACTCTGACACCTCCCGAAATTGCCAAAGCTTTAATTGCCCCTCATAAGATCTCCAGATGCGTGCATATCCAGGAAAATAGCTATAAGATCCTTATGAGATGGTACAGAACTCCAGACAAGACATGCCTATATAATCCTAGCGCCACGGATAGGTGCTGGCGTTGTTCCAAATCCAAAGGTTCGTTTTTGCACATCTGGTGGTCATGTGAGCTAATCAACCCATGGTGGCTTAACTTAATCAAATTATGCAACCAGATCTGCCAGACTTCCTTCTCTTGCTCACCAGATATGGCTCTGCTATCTTTAGGAATAGGGGGGATTAACTCATCTAAGTCCTCACTTTTCTCACTTTTGATAGCTGCTGCCAGACCACTTCTTCCGACTTGTTGGTTGTCTTCTGCAGTTCCTAGTCTGGAACAATGGATTAGCAGAGTTGACCAGATCTACAGAATGGAGGAGATCTCCCATTGGGAATCTCGCACCAGACACACTTTTCTCCAGATTTGGTCCCCATGGAGAGCCTATAGAAACTTCTCTTAACTCTCTTCCACTACCCCACTGTTCCTGGGCCAATACCTTGATTTCACTCTAATGGTTCTCATACATGCACCATGTCGGTTCTATCTTAGTACCCTGTCACAAAGTTAATTTAATTTAGTGTTATTGTTCACCTTTATTTGACACTTGCCTTTATGAGGCCTTATGGGCCTCTCTCTGCGTTTACTAATGCAATCTGTACTTATGCCTGTTGATTACAGTTATCACATATGTATAACTTTCTACATTGTATACCGGTCAATGCTCTTTATTATGACTGTGAATATGAAAAAGGAAAAAACAATAAAAATTGTCAATATAAAAAAAAAAAAAAAAACTCAACCGTCTTATGAAAAGCCGGACACCAGAATCTCTGAGCAATGAGATCCACTGTGGCTCTACTCCCTGGGTGCCCAGCAAGGACAGAATTGTGGTGCTCCTTAAAAACCTTGTGTCGTAAAGCGAGAGGCACAAACAACCTCCCAGGAGGACAAAGATCAGTAGCCTCTGCCTGGGCTGCCCGAACCTCTGCCTCTAAATCAGGATAAAGAGCAGAGACGACCACCCCATCAGCCAAAATGGGACCCGGGTCTTCAAAGCTCCCCCCTCCCGGAAAACAACGTGACAGGGCATCCGCCTTCACATTTTTAACCCCAGGGCGGAACGTGACAACAAAATTAAACCTAGAAAAGAACAAAGATCATCTGGCCTGTCTCGGGTTCAGACGCTTGGCCGATTCCAAGTAGGCCAGATTCTTATGGTCGGTAAACACGATAATAGGGTGTCTGGCTCCCTCTAACCAATGGCGTCATTCCTCAAAAGCTAATTTGATGGCCAACAACTCCCTATCTCCCACATCGTAATTTCTCTCTGCAGAGGACCCTGAGATAAGACCGCACCCACACCTACCTCAGAAGCGTCCACCTTAACAATAAAAAGTAGAGAGACATCAGGTTGTACCAAAATGGGAGCGGAAGCAAAACTCTCTTTGATACTAGAAAAGGCCTTAAGCGCATCTACCGACCAGGAGGAAAAATCTACCCCCTTTTAAGTCATATCAGTGAGTGGCTTAACAGAGGAATAATTCAAAATGAATGTTCTGTAATAATTGGCAAAACCCAAAAACCGCATCAGCGTCTTCTGATTCTCAGGAAGCTCCCAATCAAGCACAGCGCGGACCTTCTCAGGGTCCATGCGAAAACCAGAAGCGTAGAGAAGAAAACCAAGAAATTGAATTATCCGGAACCGCAAACAGACATTTTTCCAGTTTAGCGTACAATTTATTCTCCCGCAGAATGAGCAAGACCTGACGTAGGTGGTCCCTATGAGTTTTGAAATCAGGAGAAAAAATCTAAATGTCATCTAGATACACCAGTACAAATTTCACCATTAAATGATAAAAAATGCTGTTCACAAAATGTTGGAAGACGGCCTGGAGCATTCATCAAACCAAAGGGCATAACCAAATTCACCAAATGACCCTCAGGCGTATTGAAGGCCGTTCTACATTCGCCCCCTTCCCTGACCAGGTTGTATGCCCCTCTCAAATCCACCTTAGAAAAACTTTAGTCCCAACAATCTGGTTAAACAGGTCCGGGATCAGAGGAAGCGGATAAGGGTCACGAATTGTGATACGGTTCAGTTCCCTGAAATCCAGACAACCATCTTTTTTCTTAACAAAAAAAAAAAACAGCGGCAACAGGTGACTTCGAGGGTCGGATGTGTCCCTTTCTCAGGCTCTCAGAGATATAAGTACGCATAGCTCTCTTTCAGGTTGGGAGAGATTGTATAAACGTGATTTTGGCAGCTTGGCGCCTGGGATGAGATTAATAGGGCAATCGTACTCCCGGTGAGGGGGCAACTCCTGGACACCACTCTCAGAAAACACATCCGAAAATTCTGAGAGAAAAGATGGTACAGTCTTGGTAGAAACATCTGAAAGAGACGCTGTGAGGCAATTCTCTCTGCAAAAGTCACTCCAACCCTTTATTTGCCTTACTTGCCAATCAATGGTGGGGTTATGTTTAGTGAGCCAGGGTAGCCCCAACACTAGAGGAGTAGGTAATCTGCTTAGGACGAAACATGACATATCCTCAACATGAGCATCACCCACAGTCAAACGATATTGTGAACTATGCCCTTTAACAATCTTTGAGAAAGTGGAGCGGAATTCATAGCAAAAATAGGTATATACTTTTCCAAAGTGCATACCTGGAAACCATGCGTTATAGCAAATTGGTTATCAATAAGATTGACAGCTGCTCCACTATCTACAAAAATCTCACAAACAATGTTCTTGCTATCTAGCGCCAACCTAGCAGGTAGGAGAAAACGGGAACTACAAGCAAACGGCAAACCTTTAATTTCCGCATCAACCTTGCCAATAGTAGCAAATGGAAAGTTTTTAGAGGGTTTTTTCTTTTAATTTTTTTTTTTATTACCCTCAGAAAACTCCATAAATCTCCTAGAGGGGCAAACACTAGCCAAATGATGTATACCCCCACAACAGAAACAAACCCTTCTCTGAGAGCTGAATCCTCTACTATAAGAGGCAAACAAATACAGCTGCATGACCTCCTGCTCAGAGGGGATTGAGAGAGACTGAGACCCCTGTGCACTGAATGAGACAGCGCCACTGTCCTTGGGCTGAATATGACAAAAAGGAGTAGTCTCCTCTCTCTCTCTCTAAGACGCCAGTCAATACGAACAGCTAGAGACATGGCAGACTCTAACGACGCTGGTCTCTCATGAAAAGCAAATGCATCTTTCAATCCCTCCGAAAGACCATGACAAAATTGAATTCGGAGTGCAGCATCGTTCCAACCAGTATCAGCTGCCCATCTCCGAAATTCAGAACAATATATCTCTGCGGACTGTTTACCCTGGTATAAAAGACGCAGTTTAGATTCAGCCAGAGCAATACGATCCAGGTCATCATATATCTGCCCCAGGGCTACAAAAAATTCATCCACCAATCAGAGGGGCTGTGCCCCCACCGGCAGCGAAAAGGCCTAAGACTGAGCGTTATCCCTGAGCAGCGAGATGATGATCCCCACCCTCTGCTCCTCATCACCAGAGGAATGGGGAAGTAGGCGAAAATTGAGTTTGCAAGCCTCTCTAAAGTGAACAAAATTCTCACTACCCCCGGAGAACGTATCCGGAAGCGAGATCTTAGGCTCAGAACAAACTCCATAAACACAAGCAGAACCGGTCACCTGAAACTGAGACACAGTTTTACGGAGATCTGCTACCTCCAGTGAAAGACCTTGCATGCGGTCAGTCAAGGCTGAAACCGGATCCATGCTTAAGACGGTAAGGGCGGTTTATAATGTCACGGATGATGTTGCAGATAGCTGGAAATTATAAATAAAAGTCTGACTGGCTTGATCCCAAACTAAGGAGCATATAGGTGACCCCTATAAAACCCTAAGAGCTCACCCTGACTGCTAAGCACATACAAGGGTCTCAAAGGTAGATGATTGTATGCCCACGTACCTAAGACTGTGTGACACCTGAAAGCCCTATAATAGTGAGGGGACACGACCACCTGCTCCCTGCACTTCATACGGAGGGAGTTAGGGTCACCTAGAATCAAGCCAGCAAGGAAACACAATACATGAAAGGACTTATCTGAACAAGCAGCAGCCGAAGCCTCCAGCACTGAACACTTCATCCAGGAAGTAGTATAAACCGCAAAGTGAGGCAGTATGGGAGGGAATATGAAGGAAAGAGGATTAGTCTAAATAGGTGACACCTGGGAGAAGGAAATGAGATGAGAAAGTGAAACCAAAACAAAGAACATCATGCAAGAGGTAGAGAAGGACGTCTGTCAGACCTTCTCACAGAACTGGCAGTGACAATATTAATATTAGGCAATCAAAAATGTCACTACAACCCTAGATGCGTTTTTGGAGAGGTGCAGCTTCCAAAATGGTTTATTTTCGTTCTTTTTTTTTTATTTATGTTTTTACACCTGAAAGCTTCTGCACATCTGAAATGGTGCCTGAAAAAAATCCTACTAAAAAGGTTTCCCAAAAATCCAAATTTCCTTTATTGGTGAGATCTGGGTCTAATTGAACATTAGGGCCATCTACAATGCATCTGTAAAGATTACAGGACCAGGGTAGAAGTATTCAATTTTGTTTATCTGGTAACTTCCTGTTTTACAAAAAAATATAAATTAATATAAAAAATCTGTTAACCTTCATTCTGTGTCAATTGCTGTGAAACACCTAAATACCTACCTAGTGAAGAAATGCTTTTTTCATGAAGTTCAAGTGGCTGGTAGTCACCCCTCACGGACCCCAGGATCAGAGCACATGACCCCCAAACCTTTACCTACAATCCTGTGTTATCTATGGTTGAGTTATTTTTCTATTTGGAACCATAAACAGATCTATCAGCCCTGTGCACATGTGATCTAGGTCTACCCAAATCTGATTTGTGTCCATACACGGAGGACATTTGCTCCTGATACAGGCTGGACAATTTTCTTAGAACTTTAGAATAATTTGTTTGGCATTGGAAGGACATGAGGAAATGGTCAGTGCCTTGTTTCTTCTCACCGGTTATATTGGACATTTCTCCCTCAGAACAGGGGACACAGTCGTAACAGCAGGAGTGATATTCTCCATTAGGAGCTTTTCTGGACCCGGGGGGACATCTCTCATTGCAGCGAGATTGTGGCATCTAGAGGAAAAAGATACCATGTATGAAAGGTCTATGTAATACATGTGCAGTGTCCCACTGCAGGATTTTGTGTACTGTACTCTGTGCATTATATGTTTAACACTGCAGAGTTGTGTTACTAACCTATTCTACCCCACTACAATCTCCTAAGATCTTTCACTTTTTTTATCTGATGTAATTTTACATGATATCTTCACAGATCTGCATAAAACCTTGTTAACCCCTTAAGGACCGGGCTCATTTTCATATTCAGGACCAGGCCATTTTTTGCAAATCTGACCAGTGTCACTTTATGTGGTGATAACTTTAAAACGCTTTGACTTATCCAGGCCGTTCTGAGATTGTTTTTTCGACACATATTGTACTTCATGACACTGGTAAAATGAAGTAAAAAAAAAAAAATATATATTTATATAAAAATACCAAATTTACCAAACATTTGTAAAAAAAAATGCAAATTTCCAAGTTTCAATTTCTCTACAGTCGTGGCCAAAAGTTTTGAGAATTACATAAATATTGGAAATTGGAAAAGTTGCCGCTTAAGTTTTTATAATAGCAGTTTGCATATACTCCAGAATGTTATGAAGAGGGATCAGATGAATTGCATAGTCCTTCTTTGCCATGAAAATTAACTTAATCCCAAAAAAACCTTTCCACTGCATTTCATTGCTGTCATTAAAGGACCTGCTGAGATCATTTCAGTAAGGCCGAATGCACACGGCCGTTTTTCTGGATTCCTGCTGAGAGCAGGAGCGCACGGTGTCATTGGTTACTATGATGCCGTGCACTCCCTGCTGCCGCCGCAATACAGTAATACACTGGTATGATCTATACCAGTGTATTACTGTACTGTGGCGGCAACAGGGAGTGCACGGCATCATAGTAACCAATGACGCCGTGCGCTCCTGCTCTCAGCAGGAATCCAGCCCGTGGTTCCACGGACAGCTCGCGGCCGTGAAAAACGTCCGTGTGCATTCGGCCTAATCGTCTTGTTAACTCAGGTGAGAATGTTGACGAGCACAAGGCTGGAGATCATTATGTCAGGCTGATTGGGTTAAAATGGCAGACTTGACCTGTTAAAAGGAGGGTGATGCTTGAAATCATTGTTCTTCCATTGTTAACCATGGTGACCTGCAAAGAAACGCGTGCATCCATCATTGCGTTGCATAAAAATGGCTTCACAGGCAAGGATATCGTGGCTACTAAGATTGCACCTCAATCAACAATTTATAGGATCTTTAAGAACTTCAAGGAAAGAGGTTCAATTCTTGTTAAGAAGGCTTCAGGGCGTCCAAGAAAGTCCAGCAAGCGCCAGGATCATCTCCTAAAAAGGATTCAGCTGCGGGATCGGAGTGCCACCAGTGCAGAGCTTGCTCAGGAATGGCAGCAGGCAGGTGTGAGCGCATCTGCACGCACAGTGTGGCCAAGACTTTTGGAAGATGGCCTGGTGTCAAGAAGGGCAGCAAAGAAGCCACTTCTCTCCAAAAAAAGCATCAGGGACAGATTGATCTTCTGCAGAAAATATGGTGAATGGACTGCTGAGGACTGGGGCAAAGTCATATTCTCCGATAAAGCCTCTTTCCGATTTTTGGGGCATCAGGAAAAAGGCTTGTCTGGAGAAGAAAAGGTGAGCGCTACCATCAGTCCTGTGTCATGCCAACAGTAAAGCATCCTGAGACCATTCATGTGTGGGGTTGCTTCTCATCCAAGGGAGTGGGCTCACTCACAATCTTGCCCCAAAACACAGCCATGAATAAAGAATGATACCAAAACACCCTCCAACAGCAACTTCTTCCAACAATCCAACAACAGTTTGGTGAAGAACAATGCATTTTCCAGCACGATGGAGCACCGTGCCATAAGGCAAAAGTGATAACTAAGTGGCTCGGGGACCAAAACGGTGACATTTTGGGTCCATGGCCTGGAAACTCCCCAGATCTTAATCCCATTGAGAACTTGTGGTCAATCCTCAAGAGGCGGGCGGACAAACAAAAACCCACTAATTCTGACAAACTCCAAGAAGTGATTATGAAAGAATGGGTTGCTATCAGTCAGGAATTGGCCCAGAAGCTGATTGAGAGCATGCCCAGTCGCAGTGCAGAGGTCCTAAAAAAGGAGGGCCAACACTGCAAATACTGACTCTTTGCATAAATGTCATGTAATTGTCGATAAAAGCCTTTGAAACGTATGAAATGCGAGTAATTATATTTCACTACATCACAGAAACAACTGAAACAAAGACCTAAAAGCAGTTTAGCAGCAAACTTTGTGAAAACTAATATTTGTGTCATTCTCAAAACTTTTGGCCACGACTGTACTTCTATAATACATAGTAATACCTACATAAATAGTTATTACTTTACATTCCCCATATGTCTACTTCATGTTTGGATAATTTTGGGAATGACATTTTATTTTGTGGGTATGTTACAAGGCTTAGAAGTTTAGAAGCAAATCTAGAAATTTTAAAGAAATTTTCAAAAACCCACTTTTCAAGGACCAGTTCAGGTCTGATGTCACTTTGTGAGGCTTACATAATAGAAACCACCCAAAAATGACCCATTCTAGAAACTACACCCCTCAAGGTATTCAAAACTGATTTTAAAAACTTTGTTAACCCTTTAGGTGTTCCACAAAAATAAATGGAAAATAGAGATACAATTTCAAAATTTCACTTTTTAGCAGATTTTCCATTCTAATATTTTTTTTCCAGTTACAAAGCAAGTGTTAACAGCCAAACAAAACTCATTATTTATGGCCCTGATTCTATAGTTTACAGAAACACCCCAAATGTGGTCGTAAACTGCTGTCCGGGCACACGGCAGGGCGCAGAAGGAAAGGAATGCCATACGGTTTTTGGAAGGCAGATTTTGCTAGACGGGATAGGGTGGAAGTTTTGTTTGTAACAAGGTAACAATAAATAGCTTTTTTGGCACCGTTTTTTTTTTTGGTTATTTACAACATTCATCTGACAGGTTAGATCATGTGGTATTTTTATAGAGCAGGTTGTCACGGACGCGGCGATACCTAATATGTATACATTTTTTTTATTTATGTAAGTTTTACACAATGATTTCATTTTTGAAAAATAAATAAATCATGTTTTAGTGTTTCCATAGTCTAAGAGCCATAGTTTTTTTCAGTTTTTGGGCGATTATCGTGGGTAGGGTATAATTTTTGTGGGATGAGATGACGGTTTGATTGGCACTATTTTGGGGGTGCTTATGACTTTTTGATCGCTTGCTATTCCACTTTTTGTGACATAAGATGACAAAAAATAGCTTTTTTTACACCGTTTTAATTTTTTTACGGTGTTCACCTGAGGGGTTAGGTCATGTGATATTTTTATAGAGCCAATCGATACGGACGCGGCGATACCTAACATGTATACTTTTTTTTATTTATGTAAGTTTTACACAATGATTTCATTTTTTTTTTTTTTAAATCATGTTTTAGTGTTTCCATAGTCTAAGAGCCATAGTTTTTTCAGTTTTTAAGCGATTATCTTTGGTAGGGTATAATTTTTGCGGGATGGGATGACGGTTTGATTGCCACTATTTTGGGGTGCATATGACTTTTTGATCGCTTGTTATTACACATTTTGTGATGTAAGGTGACAAAAAATTGTTTATTTAGCACAGTTTTTTCTTTTTTTTTACGGTGTTCATCTGAGGGGTTAGGTCATGTGATATTATTATAGAGCTGGTCGATACGGACGCGGCAATACCTAATATGTTTACTTTTTTTATTTATGTAAGTTTTACACAATAATATTTTTGAAACAAAAAAGAAAAATCATGTTATAGTGTCTCCATAGTCTGAGACCCATAGTTTTTTATTTTTGGGGCCATTGTCTCATGTAGGGGTTCATTTTTTGCGGGATGAGGTGACGGTTTGATTGGAACTATTTTGGCGTACATGCGTCTTTTGTGATCACTTTTATTACCTTTTTTGGGAAGTAAGGTGGGCAAAATTTCAATTTCCTCATAGTTTTTATTTTTTTTATTTTTATGGCATTCACCGTGCAGAGAAAGTAACATGACCTTTTTATAGATCAGGTTGTTACGGACGAGGAAATACCTAATATGTGTAGTGTATTTCTTTTTTTAATTTTTATTCAGTGATAAATGTGTTTTTTGATTTTTACTTTTTTTCACTTTTTTTTTACCCAGACCCACTTTGTTCTTGAAGATCCAGTGGGTCTGATGTCTGTATACAGTACTATATAGTGTATTGTATTTTACTTACTCTTTGTCTGAACAGATCTATGCCTTTAGCACAGATCTGTTCAGTACCATGAACAGCAGGATGCCTGAGAAGGCGCCCTGTTGCCATGGGAACCTTCCCCGTCTGCCACAACTGAGCAGACGGGGAAGGGGAAAGAGGGGAGCTCCCTCCCTCTGTCACCCCATCCTGTCTGGGGGCTGCAAAGGCACAGCAGCCCCCCGATGGGAGAGGGAGGGAGCTTCCTGACTGTTAACCTTTTCCATACCGCGGTCTGTACGGACCGCGGTATGGAAAGGATTAAACGGCTGACATCGCAGCACAGATGTCAGCCGTTTATACCAGAGTGTCAGCAATGTGCTGACACTCTGGTATATACCCACTGGACACCAATGAATATACAAGAGAAGGCGGACGGGGGATCGCGATCAGTTTAATGCCATGACGAGTATACTCGTCATGGAGCGCTAAGTAGCAGTGCTCCATGACGAGTATACTCGTCATAGGTCCTTAACGTGTTAACTCCAATAATTGCTGTAATTTCCATGTTCACCAGCAGGTGGCAGCAATGTGTTAGCAAGGACATAGGTGCAGTCTAGTATTTCTAAGCTGGAATAGTTTATTCCAGCTTAGCTCCCACTCTGTGAGCAGAGTGGGCTGTGCCCACATCCTGCAGCATGGGGAAAGAAGGAAGTAAGAGTAGTGTAGCCCACCCCCTGCTAGGGGTAGTGTGTGCATGTAGGAGCTCCCTGAGATAGAGAGGGAAGCCAGGATCTTGTCTCGGCTGAAACATTGATTATCAACCCCAGCCTGAGCCCTGCAGCCTCAGCTGGATGAAGAAAGCAGACAAACTCCAGTTCCAGGAAGAAAGCATACCCTGAGAATATAACTGTGAGTAAAGTCCAGTGACCCAGGAGAAGCCATATTCCTCCTGAGCTAGTCAGTCCCATACAAAGCAGAAGATAGAAAGTGCAGAAGCCAAATTCCTGCCACATGTTTAGAGCTAACAAAGCAGACGCCCTTTCCTGCAAGCTCCAGGTTGATAGAGCAGAAGATAAATTCCTGCCAACCATTGCCAATACCTGGTGGGACCAAAGACTAAAGCTGTACCTTGCTTGGATGAAAGTTACAATCAGTAAAGGCAAGTTTGAACTTTACCAAAGGTCTGGGTCTCAATTTCTAACACAAATTCCTCTATTACTCATACTAGCACTACACTCAATTTATTGCAAGTGAGCCAGAATCCAGGAGTCCAGCTGTACCCAGGTAGGAGACACCGTTGACACAATTACTACTACCATACAGAGACATTAAACCACTCTGGCATTCCTAACCTTAGATGTGCGTTATAACAACTTTAAAGGGCCCTGTGACAGTACCCTGTGCACACTGCAATTGGCGTCACGAACAAGACTATAGACTATTATACCCATATCCTGACCCACTGCATAATTTGGCATCAGTGTAACCGTACCACGGTCCTGCTCATTGCATTTTTGGCATCACAAATAGGATCAAGCTATGTGCCATAACAGGATCGGATCGAATTGTGTGCCTATCCCTGCCATAACCGGATCCAACTGTGTGCCAACAGAACCGGATCGAATTGTGTGCCGTAGCAGGATCAAATTGCATGTTTAACACTGCTAAAAGGCCTGAGGATTGTGCAAAACCCTAAAAATTTACTTTATTGACTTAATTGCTGTGCCAGAAAGCGCTACAGAATGCACACCAGCACTTAAAGGGTTAATTCGCCATATTTGTGTAATGGCGCCGCTTCTTCATCTCCTTCAGAAGTGGGAAAACTCAAGAACGCCCTCTCAAGAGCGCGAAAATGCCGAATATGCCCCCTTAGAAGCGGGAGACCTCAAGTCTGCCCACCAAGAACTTTGCAATTTGAGCCAAGGGAGTGAAGACTCCTCCCTCTGGGCTCCACCCTCACTCCCCACACTGAGTAAGCGAGCAGCAGCAGAGAAGATGGCGCTCGCAAAACCTAAGTGGGGAGAGATGCTCATCAACGGGGAGCCAGTGTACGAACAGTACCCACCGGAGATCCGTGTATCCCAGCTGGTCAAGAAGAATGGCCCATCGATGCTGGCGACGATCCCGGAGGCAGTGGATCCCTCTGCGACGGCTGACTCTGCACCAAAGACGGCCGCCGACATCCAGCCCGCTCCCGCGGAAGCAGCTATCAAGGCACCAGAGGAGATGACCACCTCTGCCCTCTTACCGACTGCACCAACCGCGTCACCGCCGGCACCGATGACCGGTGCCCAGGTCCAAGAGCCAGTCGCACCATCGGAGGAGATGACCACTGCCCATAAGCAAGCTGTGATCACCCCAGATGACCACCAGGAGCCACCAGAAACGGACGCCTGGCCGCGACATCAGCTAGGAGCTGTCGTGCTTCCTGAGGCCCCGGTCCGAAGCTGCCCCTGCATCATGCCCGGTGGACTCTGACACCCCTCGTAGGCCTAAGCAAGCTCCGCTACACACACCTGCTGGTGCGGTGGAAGCGGCCGGAGCTCCCACTCCGACGCCCAGAACAAACACCCCTGGGGCAGGACGCCTCAATCCTGAGGTCCCGGTCGAGATCACCCCTCACGCCCAGAACGCATGGGAGTATAAAACGGCCATTGGTTTGCTGTAGAGAGAGGAGTAGGCTTCCTCCAAGACAGTCATTCAGGGGCTGAGATATTTGTGGGCCGCCGTTCTGTTAAGCGCTCTTACTTGCCCCAGGCCCATCACAACCTGTACGTGGGGGATCAGGTGGAATACACCCCCATGCACTCCATACAAGGCCCTTTGCCACCGGTGTGACTCTGCTGGCCAAGCCATTGTCCCCTACCTTGACCCCAGAGACCTGGCAGGAAGATCCAGGCTCTGCATTGCGAGTACGCTGCCTTCAGGAGGCCCCAAATGGAAGGATGCACTTTAAAGAACAGCACCAGCCAGAACCGGAGCCCCTCATCCCGGACTTGGCCGCGCCACCAACACTGCGGGTGGGCCAGATTAATAATTCTGCGCTGACATTCAACCCCAGGGTGCAGCCATACATACTGCCCTGGAAGCTGCCCCAGGCACCCCCGGTTTGCCTGCCAGAGCCCCTTCAGCCAGACATATTCACCACCTCTGCACTGTCTAGGGATTCCGGTCTGCAGCAGGTCACTGCAGCCTTTGCCAGGCTGACTGCACAGCCAAATACTAAGGACACCACCAGAAGGCAGTGGCGCACCACTACTGCTGCAACCGTGAGCTACCAGAAGCAGGAGCACCCCCTAATGCGCTTCAGTAGCTCCAGCAGCGAGGAGGACCTGGACGTCCTTCTCTAAAATGCCCTTTTCTACAACAACAAAAAGTACTTTTGGGAGCCACAGCGTGGACTGGTCATGAAAGCTGAGAGACTGTTGGCCAGTTCTGTTTTATCCCGTTGCCTCTAGTTGCAGCCTCAGCCAGATGGCCACCTTTGTTAGGACTCCCCCCATCATCATTTAACCCTTTGTATCCAAGTTTACATTGTTTTATCCCCTGTGACGATTCGCGACCTCAGCAACACGACGAAATCGCGAATGCGTCCGGTTTTAAAATCACTAGAGCCTTTGCCTGCACACAAAGAGTTAAAATCTTTTTTCAACCCAAAGTAATTAACCCTTGCTAGCACAGCTCACAGATCAGAGGTACAATTAGCACCTCCTTGCTAAAGACTCTTCCTGCCCCCATACCAGGTTAAGTACCCATCAATCTGGTATTTTCTTGACAGAACCTCATAAAAACTCCCTTTCTGTAGTCGGAGCGGCTCCAACCCCAGCAGGAAGCCTCACACCTTAAGCCTCACCAGAGAGCTTCAAAATAAAAGGACAGATCTGTATCAGGCAGCTGAATGATACAGCGAGAAAGGTGACCTTACAGTCACCTGCCATTCCATAGATCTCATATTTTCCCATATTTTCCTCATATTTCGTAGGATAGGAAAATACTAAATGAATAATCGCTTCAGGAATTGTTTAGATTATTATAACCCACCTTCCAGGAAACCCGCGGGCAAATCAGAGACTCCCGCTCTGAGATATAAAGGTTCTCAGGCACACTGTATTGTCGTCCAGTCATATTTGTTATCAGATGATGCGTAAAATTGTACTGATTATCAATATCAACTCTATTTCTTGATTGGACTTATGGGATATGGAGAAACGGGCAAAGCAAAGATTCTGCCAGATTTTCTTCCTATGGGGCAGAGGACTGCCCCTGTTCCAGTTACACAAGGCTGGACCTGAACGTGTCATAACCACTCCCCACTTCAGAGTGGGTAAAAACAGTGACACACTCAGGCCCTGGGTCCTTCACCTACCATCTGACGTCGATTAACATCACGACCGCCCGCTGGACACGAGCACACCGCCATCTTGGGTTATTCCTTACAAAGACTTTGCCTTTTACTGGACACTACCACGGTAATTCTGAACTTACAGACATTCTACTCCCTTCCACCTCTTACCTATTTCTATCCAACCAATCTGTTCGACTCTCAGGTATATGTATCTGTCAGTTTTATGTATATATTTTTTGTGTATAGTTTTTAGAATAAAACTAACAATTGCATCGTTCCAGTTCTGCCCTTGTTCCTTGATTATCTGGTTTATGCTAAGAACTCTGTCCTCAGAGGAGACATACTACCGCAGTGTCTTATTTCTATAAATTGTTGATTGGTTAGCTAGGTGGCACATAACAGTTTCTTCCCTTTAGGATTAGCTAGCCGGGGTCTCTTCGCCCCGATTCAATATGAAGAGTGGTGGCAGCAAATTAATCAGATTTCCAGCGTGAAATCGATAATGTTATTTTTCCGATTGTATCATGTATGGGCCCACCAACCAATCTTAAACATCTACTGTGCTCACAGTGGATTCGCCTCCAGAAGTCTTTAGTGGACGAGACCTGTATGGCAACTGTAGCTTAGTACGACGGGATTGGCGGGTGGTTTGTCACATTGGTTGGCAGCTAGTGGGATAGCAGAACCCAAAACCAGGGAGAAGTCAGCTTTTGGGAGATCAGAACTGACGAGTTCAGTTTTTTGTGCAATCAGAACAATAGGACAGCGGTTACTTCTTTATTTTTTTTTATTTTTTATTTAAAGTTTATTTATTCAATACTGATTTTGCCCAGTTGACTTTATATCCCGAGACATCGCTAAACTTATTTATTAGTTCCATAAGATATGGCAGCTGCGATATGGAGTTCTAAAGGAAGATCAGAATGTCATCTGCATACATAGTTATCTTATCAGAGGTCCCCTTCGTATCAAAACCAGAAATCCCCTCGTCCCCTCCTATTTTGGCTGCCAATGGTTCTATAAATAACGCAACTCCGTTGATGTTAATTTTGGCCTTAGGGTGATTATACAAGATCTGGACCCATTTAATAAAATAATCACCCATATTCATCCTATACATTAGTTTCCAGAGATATTCCCACTCCACCCTGTCAATCGCCTTCGCGGCATCTAATGACAGGATGGAGCGGAAGCTCTTCGTATACTCGTTTGTACTAGTTCAGGATACAATATACCAACAATGTAAAGGAATGGCAGTGGCTGTGTAGCCTGTAGCATTGTCCAGACAGGTAAAACTTTTATAGCTCCAACTTGAAAAGAACATTTCCCATTAAGGACTTCATTAATTGCAAAACGCAGGGCGTAATTTACAAAATCACCTGTGATTGCAATTTGGAGTATGTGGACAAGACCAGACGCGAGATGCGCAGGCGTCTGGGTGAGCATCTCGGTGACACTGCCAACAGTGCTTGACGGGGAAATATGGGCGAAGATCATAAGAGCAATAAAAGAGTCCATGGCAGTCAATAGAGTCCTTAGAAGCTTTGGTATATATCAAAGTGCAAATATAATATAGCATATAAAACTTTTAAGAAATAGTTTAGTGCAATAATCACAGAAAATGTCTTTCTGGGCATATGGCTTAAAACATTATAAAAGACGGTCTATTGCAAAAATCCCTAATCAACCTGAAAAGAGGGGTAAAGGGGAAAAAAAGTGCAAAAATAAACAGGCACAACGGTGATGAAGAATATTGCAGTGTTCAGTAGGGAATCCTGAAACAGGCACAATGTGGCATTTGGTCAGAAGAGTGACTTCAGGAACTTGTCACTAGCCGTGGTGAACTGGCAGCAGCTAAACATTGTAGCAACAATGGAAATCCCAAACTGGAAAAGTCATGGCAAATTGGATTAAGTGAGCAGGCCTTTTCATAAATAAGTATCCATTCCTCCTTGGTCATCAAAGATGGTGAATCCAGGCTCTGCTTTTAGCTGTGGTCGGTAATTTGGATCAAATAAAGGGTTAACCTTTGTAATTGTGTTTGCTGGTAAGTAAATTGGAAAAGGACCTACCCATTGCATCGACTCTTTAGGTTGTGGGGCAGTTGCTTTTGGTAGACGGACCCTGCTGGTAGCATAGGATAATTTTCTTGCAGATGCTGAAATCATAGGCTCATCAGGAACAGCTTTGGTATTTAAAGGTACAGTGTCAATTGAGATTACGCCAGTATAGATGATTATTAGAGACCACCTGAATGAGTTGAAATTATAAAGTAAGTGATCAAAGTGTCAATTGGCTGTGATGTAGCAGAGTCCATAGGAGTGCAATTTTTCTCAAGTGACTGCTTTTGTTCACACTCACCATGTCAAGTCTGGTCTGTCTTGAATGCAGCAATGTGGCGTCGATCTTCTAGATGTACCTCCAGTCCGGCAATTCTTTCTTGTAGATTCAGGACTTTGGCATCAGGCTCTGTAGCAGCAGTTTTCATCTTTTCTTGGCACATCTGGTCTAAGTAAGCAGCGAGCCGTCCTTGGTTTACAATGTCCTCAGGCGTTTGAACTTTGAGCGGCAGCTCCGGTGATGGATATGGGCTGATAGGGCGCTCCAAGACTGTAGGTGGCCAGAAAATATTAAGTCCAATAAAGGTGGCTTTTTCTTGGTTGGTGTTATGGATCGGCCTACTGAGAACCTCTGGGGTAGTTTCGGATAGTTCACCGGCTTCCTCCCAGTTTTCAGACTTAGGCCGCGGGCGCGTCACAGCAGTGGCGTACGGACCTCTCGGGCCCTCCGCAGGGGTAAATTCAATGGGCTCACCTCCTCGGAGATTGTGCAGGTATCCCGGCAAGTAGCTCCGCTTCACTGATCTGCGGTTTACATATAGATCACGGTCAGTGGTGAGATCTTTTATAAAGCCGAACTCACAATCTTTATCAAAGGCGATGACGGTGCCCGACCTCCGTTCCAGGTGGGGCTGACATTCTCTTGGGTCTTTATATATGGTTTTGGCAACTTCTTCGAAGTATATCTTGGCTTGTGTCGTTTTGCGTACTGCAGCGGCACGATGTCTTGCATTAAAGTAGGCCATAAGGCATTTGGACTAGAAAAACCTCCATTCAAATTTTAGCAGGGGCAGGGCGGCCTCTCCGGTCCCGGAGAGTAAGCTGGTGGCTCACCCATTTCACATGCTGCGGCTCCGGGCGGTGCATCGGCAGATGCTGAATTCTCGGTAGTTGCTTCGGTGCCAGTCGCTCTTGGCAGCGCAGTCCCTGACATGCTTGCAGACTGCAGGACATTCGACAAGTCTCTCCATTGCTCCGTCAGACTTCCTCTCTGTCCGGGCACGCCCCCTAGGTACTCCAGTATGGGAGAGGTGGTACTCATATTGTAATCCATGCTAATGAGGCTTGGTCTGTGGCGCAGCAGAAATATTTCTACCGTTTACTTTCAAAATGCAGTGGCGCCAAATTTTCCCGCTTTGAGAGGGGGAGTGTCTTTAGTTTTTACCGCCAAGCTGCTCAGTGATGGCGCAGCAAACAATTACAAGTCCTTCGGCGGCCATTTTAAATGCAAAACAGTCCATTCAAATACAGCAAGCAGCGCTACTGACTTTTCGAAAATCCACAATTTTGCAGTTTTAACGATGCTGTTTTGTAATAGATGAATAGCGCAATACATGCAGACAGTATCTAAGCAGTTTTAACGGTTCTTTGGCCCAATAGAAGCAATAAACAGTTGGGGCTCATTCACAATCGGCAATCCACAATAAAGCAGGCTTTGTAAGTCCAGTTCACACACAGCGCCAATTTCAATTATTGCAGTGCACAAAAATACAACAATGCACAAGTCCAGTTATTAAAGGCACAGAGGATATTTATCAGAAATCCTGTTCGTAGTGACGCCAATTTTAATTATGCAGTATGCCAGACCTTGCAGGGGAATTATGTGAGGTCACGGTGTGAGCAGTAGGTGGGCCGAGGTAAGTACAGTTCTGGTTACTCACGGTTATCTCGTCCCTGGGCAGGCTCCCATAAGTGATGAGGAGAACGGCACAGGGATTCTCTGGGGCACACTCTGGTGTAAGGGACACGGGCCAGATGGTGGCTTGAGGTGCCCTTGGTGGTCTGTATTACTGTGCCAGTGGCAATGTCCCTGGAAATCGTGACGCCAGTACCTTTTATGGAGGTACATCCATTTACTGTAGTGTTAATAGAGGAATTGAGTCTGAGGCCAGCAGGGTGAAACTCCAGATGGCACTTTACTGATGATGACTCCTGATTACATCACATCCACAGGCAGTAAACAGTCTCTAGATACAGCCCGGCATTAGGCACAATCTCCCGGACACATGGGGAAAGGGAAATGCAAGTCCTCAGTGAAGTACCGGCTCCTGTAATACATAAGAAGCTGCTGCTCAGACTGGGCTGTGATAATGGACGTCTGACACTGGTCACAACTCCAGCCTGGTCCTAATCCTGGAATAACAAGGGGCTTCTCTGAATCCTGAAACTTCTATTCCAATGCTGTTCTGACAGTCGGCCTGACCGTCCTCAGGATTTACACTGGAGATGTAGATGCTTCCAGCTATCTCCTACACCTGGTACAAAGGTGCCTGATAAGTCCTCGGGTAATGACTATCCTGCTAATCCTTTGTCTTGCATAAACGTGATAATTCCTCAAATACTCGGCTGTATACAGTCGAGACATTGGTCACCCTGGAAGAGCGATCTGTAGGAGTGGATTGCTCACCTCTAAGAAGAATACTTGCAGGCCTTAACCCTGGGCTGTGGAGCCGACAGGGACAGAGTAGAGGCCGGGAAGGGGCCTCCCTCCAGGTATTCAGCTACACGGCTGCTGCTTTCTTGTAGGCTCATGAGAGAACTGCAGTCAACTGACCTCTCACTTGGATTTACCTGAGCTCCTCTGCACTGGTCTGGATTCACATCAACCAGGAACTGCACTGCACAGCACAGCACACCACTGCACAGGACACCTGACTGCACTGCACAGGACACATGACTGCACTGCACAGGACACCTGACTGCACAAGACACATGACTGCACTGCACAGGACACCTGACTGCACAAGACACATGACTGCACTGCACAGGACACATGACTGCACTGCACAGGACACATGACTGCACTGCACGGGACACATGACTGCACTGCACTGCACAGAACACCTGACTGCACAGGACACATGACTGCACTGCACAGGACACATGACTGCACTGCACTGCACAGGACACCTGACTGCACAAGACACATGACTGCACTGCACAGGACACATGACTGCACTGCACAGGACACCTGACTGCACAAGACACATGACTGCACTGCACAGGACACCTGACTGCACAAGACACATGACTGCACTGCACAGGACACATGACTGCACTGCACAGGACACATGACTGCACTGCACGGGACACATGACTGCACTGCACTGCACAGAACACCTGACTGCACAGGACACATGACTGCACTGCACAGGACACATGACTGCACTGCACTGCACAGGACACCTGACTGCACAAGACACATGACTGCACTGCACAGGACACCTGACTGCACAAGACACATGACTGCACTGCACTGCACAGGACACATGACTGCACTGCACAGGACACCTGACTGCACAAGACACATGACTGCACTGCACAGGACACCTGACTGCACAAGACACATGACTGCACTGCACTGCACAGGACACATGACTGCACTGCACAGGACACATGACTGCACTGCACTGCACAGGACACATGACTGCACTGCACAGGACACATGACTGCACTGCACAGGACACATGACTGCACTGCACGGGACACATGACTGCACTGCACTGCACAGGACACCTGACTGCACAGGACACATGACTGCACTGCACAGGACACATGACTGCACTGCACTGCACAGGACACCTGACTGCACAGGACACCTGACTGCACTGCACAGGACACATGACTGCACTGCACAGGACACATGACTGCACTGCACAGGACACCTGACTGCACTGCACAGGACACATGACTGCACAGCACAGCACACAACTGCACAGGACACCTGACTGCACTGCACTGCACACAACTGCACAGGACACCTGACTGCACTGCACTGCACAGGACACCTGACTGCACACAACTGCACAGGACACCTGACTGCACTGCACAGGACACATGACTGCACTGCACAGGACACATGACTGCACAGGACACATGACTGCACTGCACTGCACAGGACACATGACTGCACTGCACAGGACACATGACTGCACTGCACAGGACACATGGCTTCACTGCACAGGACACATGACTGCACTGCACTGCACAGGACACATGACTGCACAGGACACCTGACTGCACTGCACAGGACACATGACTGCACTGCACGGGACACATGACTGCACTGCACAGGACACATGACTGCACTGCACATGACACATGACTGCACTGCACGGGACACATGACTGCACTGCACGGGACACATGACTGCACTGCACAGAACACATGACTGCACTGCACAGGACACATGGCTGCACTGCACAGGACACATGGCTGCACTGCACAGGACACATGGCTGCACTGCACAGGACACATGACTGCACTGCACTGCACAGGACACATGACTGCACTGCACTGCACAGGACTGCTTGCACGGCCTAACTTAGGTCTGAGCTAAGCTATTTATACTCACTGACACTGCTCCATCCTGTGGAGAATCGAGTGCAGTGCACCCTGACTAGGCCTGTGTAAAGGATATTTACATGTAAAATCACATGGAGAATATGACATGAGATAAAATACAAAATACAGGCATATCACATGACATTAATACATGATATAAACACGTTTGCGGGGCCCACGGTTACTTGAGTGGGACACTGCAATATCCGCATTATCTCACACAAGAGATTGTTGTGTTACCTGGAGTTCTTATAGTTACGGTATTGCGGACCTATATAAACTCATTTATCACCAACACGAGCCCTGGAGCTCTGATGATCAGGCTCCTTATATACCATTCATTACCAGCAGCATCCAGTGACATTTTTAACATTTTTTCTATTTTATATGTATTTTTATTATTTTTTATGGCGCCATTATGTGTAATTTAATGTTCTTATATTATTACACTGTCCTTTATGTTTGATGAAGTGGAGTACACCACTACTTCTCCAGTCATTTGAATAAATATTTGCTATTGCTTATATCAATTGTCCATCTGGTACCAGATAGTTGAGTGCCCCCTACCATTCGATACAATTCTTCGTTATATGTAAAGTACCTGATTCACCAGCAGATGGCGGCAACAATGGCAGAGCTACAGGAACAGAGGATGGAGCCTTCTTCCCACTCTCTTCTCCCTCTTGGGAGGAGTTTAGCTAGTGAAGGCCAATCTAGCTTACCTTCTTCAAGGGGAAGGCTGTGTTGCAGCCAGCAGAGAACCATCAGTTCTGCTGGACACAGAGGCCAAAGACTGAAGCCCCAAGAGCCAGGGAGAGACAGCTCCTCTGGATATAGCAAGACAGAGACAGCCCAGATGACAAAGTGAAGTTACAGCATATAGAAAAAGGAAAAGTTCCTATTTAATCCTGACAGCACAGCAGAGCTAGGGATCAACTGATTTAGCAGAGCCAAGTGTGTTTGCCTACCAGAATGTATGCCAAAGCTTGCTGGTGACTAAGATAAAGTTGGAGGATTGTTGTCTGATAAAAGTTTATTCAAGTAAATATGTTATCAAGTTCATCACAAGGTCTGGACTCCATTTATTTCATCACCCCCATTCAACTACCCTTTTTCTGCAGCGGTGGACGACGCTTGGTTTTCCCAGATATCCAGGTAGGAGCACCGTGAGACATGCATAGCCACACATTAAGGGACATTAGGCTTACCCTACACTATTCCGGCATTCCCATCCGGGGTACACATCACCTACCACCATCTACTAAAAGGGGGCCTTCTGCGCTCGTTGCTGAAATGCAACTGGTGTCACGACAAACTCTATTATAACACTTTTAAGGGACCCGTGTCTGGTGGCTGCACCCATGCATTTTTCATGTATTCTCCCATTAGTGGGAATCCAGACATTTATAGTATATACTGTCAGTACAATACACCATAAATACAGGATTTTGGTTGGTAATACCCCTTTACCTTTTATTTTCATCCCTTGGGATTACTTCAGTCTGACAATGCGGCCCCCAACCAGAAAAGGTTGTACACCCCTGCTTTAAAGGGTAGAGTCCTGAACAAGTTATAATCTCCAGTAGAAGAGGAGAAAATCCCACCTAAGACTGGGCCCCCTCTTGTCCTGGGCCCCATAGCAGTCACATAGTTTGCCACTATGGTAGTTACGCCCCTGATGAAGAGATAGCGATGACATAAATGGAAACAAGTGCTTGTTTTGTACAATGGTCCGGCCAACAGAATAGGGGAGTAGATATAAAGCTGCCTAAGCGTCACCAGCCAATATCTGTGGTGCTTCTGAGGGCAAGGGGTGTGGATATTTGACAGTGGATCAGGTTCAGAAGAATGATGATGAAGGGGGTGTTGGGGGAATGGAGGAGAGTCAGATTAGGGGATATAATAGGCTAAGCTAAAAAGATATGTTTTAGGGACTGACTAAAACTCTACATGTTATTGCTTGTGGTAGGGTGATCTACAGAACTGGTGCAGCTTCGGAGAAGCCTTGGAGATGGGATGAGAGGTTTGAATTATGGTGGATGTTCCAGTCGTAAGTCATTGGCTGAATGGAGGGCACGGATAAGGGGGTAGACAGGGATAATGGAGGAGATGTAGGGGGTGCAGCACTCACTTTGAAGAGCTTTGTGGTTGAGAATGAGCAGTTTCAATTGAATCTTGTACTTTAAGGGGAACTGGTGCAATGACCCTGGGCGGAGGCATCGGAGTAGCGGTTGGACAGATAGGTCACCCTGGCTGCTGCATTAGAATAGATTGGAGATGGGAATGTCTGGTGAGTGGGAAGCCGATAGTAATGAGTTACTGTAATCGCTACAGGAATAGATTAGGGAAACAATGGGAGTTTTTGTTGTTTCCACAGCAAGAAAGGGGCATCTAGAGAATTTTTGGTGGGGCAGGTGGCATGAGTGGGCAAAAGATTGAATATAAAGAGTGAATGAAAGATCAGCGTCAATCATAACACCAAGGTAGCGAGAGTGCTGTCTAGGCATGATGGTAGTGCCATACACTGAGATGGAGATATCAGGTTTAAGTACGCTAGGAGATGGAGAAAACACCAGTAGTTCAGTTTTTGAAAGACTCAGTTTCAGATATAGAGAGGACATGATGTTGACAGACAGTCACTGGTGTTCTATAGTACAGCCAGGGTGATATCACGGGATTAAGTGTATAGTTGGGTGTTCGATTGGGACTGTGAAGAGAGAAAAGAGGAGAGAACCTAGGACTGAACCCTGAGTAACCCCAACTGTAAGTGGGAGAGGAGGGGAAGTAGAGCCATCAAATGACAAACTGAAGGAGTGGCCAGAGAGATAGGAAGAAAACCAAGAGAGAACGAGGTCCCTAAGGCTGATAGATTGGATCATGGTGAGGAGGAGGTGGTGGTGCACAGTGTTGGATGCTGCAGAGAGATCGAGGAGACTTAGTAAAGAGTAGTCACCATTGCATTTAGGAGGTCAATGGTCACTCTGGTGAGGGCAGTTTCTGTAGAACGTAAGGTGTGAAAAACAGATTGTAATGGACTAAACAGAAAGCGGAGAGATAGTGGATGAGGTGAGATTAGACCCGATGCTCCAGGAGTGTAGAGATGGAGGGGAGATTAGAGACAGGTCTGTGGTTAGTTCCGCAGGACGTGTCAACAGAAGGTGTTTTTTCTTTTATTAATAAAAGGAATGTTTGGAAGAAGAGGGGGAGATGCCAGAAGAGAGAGGTTGAAGATTTTAGTTAGGTGAGTAGTGACAGAAGGAAAGCCATAAAGTGCTGAAGATCAGCAGAGACGTATCAGAGATTTATGAGGAAAGGCTCCGCATCCTTTCTGCTGCTGGTTTCTTGTTTCGGGACGTTCACGTCATCAGGTGTGAGGTTTACATGTGTCATGTTCTATTGGACACTTTTATGACATTTTCAGTATCCACATTACTTACCTCTCCAGTTCTCCATGTTATTGTGTCATCATTTACAAGCAGCCTCTCATCCTCTAGTATCTTGTCATCCGGCAAGAAGTAGCTTTTACCATCAGTATGATAAGTATATCTATCATCGGTTGCATTAAATACCCAGTTTCTTAACTGCAGAAAAGGCAGAGAGGAAAGTCGTCTTCTCTCATCGAATGCCACAGTGTTTCCGGCATAATCTTGGAATCGCACTCGGCTGATGAAGTACTGCAGCTTTAACAGAGCAGAGTCACAAATCACTAAAACCACGACAGACCATTACTGTAATGCCTGAAAACTATAAACCCCCCTTAGATGTTCTCCTGATTTCTTGTGTAATGATAGAAAATGGTTTGAGACTCTGTAATTTCACTTTTCTGCCAAGTGATCTGCAGTCATTGCAGCTTATTACACAAATAATCCAATGTATAAATATTCACCCCTTTTAGGGTCTTTATGGGGAGATCTGTGAGCGCGGTCTATCAGTGGGGACCAGTAAATGAGACAGAACTTCTTTGGTAAGATCAGGTTAGATTCATAATTTACTTGCATGCAGTGGCAAAGCTATAGGAGTTGTGGTGGTCATAAATTCGACTGAGTCCTTATCTGGGGGTCCCACAGGACCGGCATGCCACATTAACACTAATAGTGAAGCAGATATGGGTTTGCTGTGTCACTTAAACAGATTTGACTTGGGGCTACACCTAAGCACGCTAGCTGGGTATCAACATAGATCTACACTGCCAGCCACCAGGGATAGTAACATGACATTAAAGAGGACCTTTCACCGGTCCTGACATTACCATATACATAGCTGGCAGGGTAGGGCATACTGATGGCATGTGGTGTTGCTTATTATTTTTTATATGCAGTGCATCGTACCCCCGCTGTGCCCCCCGTTCTGGTTTCCTGCCTGGTATGTAAATCCATACCATCGGTACACGGAGGTGGAGGCGGCCGAGCTTCTCAAGGGGCGTCTCCTTCTCCCTGGCTGTGATGCTCTCCGCTGTGAATGGTCCGCTCACAGCCACGAGAAGGAGACGCCTCTTGAGAAACTCGGCCGCCTCCACCTCCCTGTACCGATGGTATGGATTTACATATCAGGCAGGAAAGGGGGAACGGAGCACCGCATAGAAAAAAACAATAAGCAATATCACATGCCATCAGTATGCCCTACCCTGCCAGCTATTTATATAGTAATGTCAGGACCGGTGAAAGGTCCTCTTTACACCTTTTACTGCCCTAATATTATCTAAGTGGCAACCCATTAATCCTCGGTGCAGGGGAACCACCATGCCACTACATCTTGGTATAATTTTGGTTTAAGTGTCTGCTGACCCATGGGGGTTAAGAGGCACTGGTGTAAAGCACTGGATGTTCAGTCAAAACCATTGCCAGGGATAGGTGAATGTTAGGACATGAACAGTTCATGCAATAGAATGAACAATCTGAGCTCGGGGCAGGCAACTCAGGATTAGTCCAGAGAACAGGCGGGGGCCAGGTCAGGCAGCAGAATGTCAAATCCAGAAGTCAGGCAGAAATCAGCTCGCCTGAAGTGCCCCCAGTATTTATACTGCCCCCTACTGTTATAATCCTCTCCCTGTAGTGCCCCCAGTATTTATATCGCCCCATACTGTTACAATGCACACCCTGAAGTGCCCCCAGTATTTATATTGCCCCATACTGTTATAATGCTCTCCCTGTAGTGCCCCCAGTATTTATATCACCCCCTACTGTTATAATCCTCTCCCTGTAGTGCCCCTAGTATTTATATCGCCCCATACTGTTACAATGCTCTCCCTGAAGTGCCCCCAGTATTTATATCGCCCCATACTGTTACAATGCACACCCTGAAGTGCCCCCATTATTTACACTGCCCCCTACTGTTATAATCCTCTCTCTGAAGTGCCCCCAGTATTTATATTGCCCCCTACCGTTATAATGCTCTCCCTGAAGTGCCCCCAGTATTTATATCGCCCCATACTGTTACAATGCACACCCTGAAGTGCCCCCAGTATTTATATCGCCCCATACTGTTATAATGCTCTCCCTGTAGTGCCCCCAGTATTTATATCACCCCCTACTGTTATAATCCTCTCCCTGTAGTGCCCCCAGTATTTATATCGCCCCATACTGTTACAATGCTCTCCCTGAAGTGCCCCCAGTATTTATATCGCCCCATACTGTTACAATGCACACCCTGAAGTGCCCCCAGTATTTATATCGCCCCATACTGTTACAATGCACACCCTGAAGTGCCCCCATTATTTACACTGCCCCCTACTGTTATAATCCTCTCCCTGAAGTGCCCCCAGTATTTATATTGCCCCCTACTGTTATAATGCTCTCCCTGAGGTGTTCCCAGTATTTACACTGCCCCTACTGTTATAATGCTCACCCTGAAGTGTCCTCAGTATTTATACTGTCCCTACTGTAATAATGCTCACCCTGAAGTGCCCCCAGTATTTATACTGCCCCTACTGTTATAATGCTCTTCCTGAAGTGCCCCCAGTATTTATACTGCCCCTACTGTAATAATGCATACCCTGATGTGCCCCCAGTATTTATACTGCCCCTACTGTAATAATGCTCACCTTGAAGTGCCCCCAGTATTTATACTGCCCCTACTGTAATAATGCATACCCTGAAGTGCCCCCAGTATTTATACTGCCCCTACTGTAATAATGCTCACCCTGAAGTGCCCCCAGTATTTATACTGCCCCTACTGTAATAATGCATACCCTGAAGTGCCCCCAGTATTTATACTGCCCCTACTGTAATAATGCATACCCTGAAGTGCCCCCAGTATTTATACTGCCCCTACTGTTATAATGCTCTTCCTGAAGTGCCCCCAGTATTTATACTGTCCCTACTGTAATAATGCATACTCTGAAGTGCCCCCAGTATTTATACTGCCCCTACTGTAATAATGCATACCCTGAAGTGCCCCCAGTATTTATACTGCCCCTACTGTTATAATGCTCTTCCTGAAGTGCCCCCAGTATTTATACTGCCCCTACTGTAATAATGCATACTCTGAAGTGCCCCCAGTATTTATACTGCCCCTACTGTAATAATGCATACCCTGAAGTGCCCCCAGTATTTATACTACCCCTACTGTTATAATGCTCTTCCTGAAGTGCCCCCAGTATTTATACTGTCCCTACTGTAATAATGCATACTCTGAAGTGCCCCCAGTATTTATTCTGCCCCTACTGTAATAATGCATACCCTGAAGTGCCCCCAGTATTTATACTGCCCCTACTGTAATAATGCATACCCTGAAGTGCCCCCAGTATTTATACTGCCCCTACTGTTATAATGCTCTTCCTGAAGTGCCTCCAGTATTTATACTGTCCCTACTGTAATAATGCATACTCTGAAGTGCCCCCAGTATTTATACTGCCCCTACTGTAATAATGCATACCCTGAAGTGCCCCCAGTATTTATACTGTCCCTACTGTTATAATGCTCTTCCTGAAGTGCCCCCAGTATTTATACTGCCCCTACTGTAATAATGCATACTCTGAAGTGCCCCCAGTATTTATACTGCCCCTACTGTAATAATGCATACCCTGAAGTGCCCCCAGTATTTATACTGCCCCTACTGTTATAATGCTCTTCCTGAAGTGCCCCCAGTATTTATACTGTCCCTACTGTAATAATGCATACTCTGAAGTGCCCCCAGTATTTATTCTGTCCCTACTGTAATAATGCATACCCTGAAGTGCCCCCAGTATTTATACTGCCCCTACTGTTATAATGCATACCCTGAAGTGCCCCCAGTATTTATACTGCCTTGTACTGTTATAATGCTCTCCCTGAAGTGCCCCCAGTATTTACACTGCCCCCAGTATTTACACTGCCCCCTACTGTTATAATGCTCGTTCTGAAGTGCCCTTACTATTTATATCACCCCCCTACTGTTATGATGCTCGCTCTGAAGTGCCCCCAGTATTTATACTGCCCCTACTGTTATAATGCATACCCTGAGGTGCCCCCAGTATTTATACTGCCCTGTACTGTTATAATGCTCGCGCTGAAGTGCCCTTAGTATTTATATCGCCCCCCTACTGTTATGATGCTCGCTCTGAAGTACCTCGAGTATTTATACTGCCCCTACTGTAATAATGCATACCCTGAAGTGCCCCCATTATTTATACTGCACCTACTGCAATAATGCATACCCTGAAGTGCCCCCAGTATTTATACTGCCCCTACTGTTAAAATGCATACCCTGAAGTGCCCCCAGTATTTATACTGCCCTGTACTGTTATAATGCTCGCGCTGAAGTGTCCTTAGTATTTATATCGCCCCCCTCCTGTTATGATGCTCGCTCTGAAGTACCTCCAGTGTTTATACTGTGCCCTACTGTTATAATGCTTGCCCTGAAGTGCCCCCAGTATTTATACTGCCCCTACTGTAATAATGCATACCCTGAAGTGCCCCCAGTATTTATACAGCCCCTACTGTTATAATGCTCACCCTGAAGTGCCCCCAGTATTTATACAGCCCCTACTGTAATAATGCTCACCCTGAAGTGCCCCCAGTATTTATACAGCCCCTACTGTAATAATGCTCACCCTGAAGTGCCCCCAGTATTTATACTGCCCCTACTGTAATAATGCATACCCTGAAGTGCCCCCAGTATTTATACTGCCCCTACTGTAATAATGCATACCCTGAAGTGCCCCCAGTATTTATTCAAAATAAAATAAAAGTTATCAACTATGTTGCCTATAAATGGCGCTGCAAGTCCCAAAGTGGTGGGTTCTGTTCACACAGTCAATTCGTTTATATTAATATAGGACCGCGCTGCTCCTGATTTCCAGATGGTATCCCGCTTGACTTGAAAACCACAATCCACACTTAAGTATAGATGCACATCCGTAACCCAAGGGATTTCTTAGTTCCAAATAGCACAAATAGTGAAGAACCACCAACCGAAAACTTTTTTTGTGATTTTGGTTGGTGGTTCTTCGTTATTTGCGCTATTTGGATTTGAAACCAAGAAATCTCTTGGGTTACGGATGTGTATCTATAGTTAAGGGTGGATTGTGGTTTTCAAGTCAAGCGGGATACCATCTGGAAATCAGGAGCAGCGCAATCCTATATTGAAACAAACTGACCCCCAATATTTATAATGCCCCCTGCATTTCCCTCTAGAGTAATATTCCACACTTTAGTGTCCTCATAAATTATTATTCTCCTCAACCCCTCCTCCAGTCCTATGTAAATAACATCACACCATCTTCCCAGCCTCCTCAAATATCCAGTCCCATGTAAATAACATACCTCTCAATCTAAAGCCCCCTCCAATATACAGTCCCATGTAAATAACATCACCCCCTCCTCAGCTGCCTTCAACTTAGAGTCCTATGTAAATAGCATTGCCCCTCAATAATCAGTCCCATGTAAATACCATCACTCCCTCCCACAGTCGCCTTCAACATACAGTCCCATGTAAATAACATCACCCCTCCCCAACCACCTCCAACACACAGTCCCATATAAATAACATCACGCCCTCCCTCAGCCCCCTCCAGCATACAGTCCCATGTAAATAACACCCAACCCCTCCCCAGCCACCTCCAAAACACAGTCCTAGGTAAATAACATCACAATGATGCATCCACCTCCAACATGCAGTCTCATGTAAATAACATCACCAACTCAACATTCAGTCCCATGTAAATAGCATCACTCCCCCCTCTCTAACACAAGGCCCCATGTAAATAACACCCCTCCCTTCAGCCCTAACATACAGTCACCGTTAAATAACCACAATTCCCAGCATTGCTCTGCCTCTACCCCCTCATTTACCTCTCCTCATGCAGCAGACCTCACCACATCTTCTTCCCCAGGACTTCTCTTCATTGCTGAGCACCATCCTCTCCTGCACTGGACACATAATGGTGACATTGTTCCAGGTCCTTCTCAACCACTGCCTTTATCACTGATCACATGATTGTGATGTCATCACAGGTCCTTCAGCTCTTGCAGTGCAGGAGATGTAATTGTATTGCCGTCCCGAGGACTTACAGTTGTATCTAGCAGCATAGGCGTGCGCACGGGGTGTGCCGGGTGTGCCTGGGCACACCCTAATCATCACCTCCGTGCTGCACTGCCATCTGCCAACTCCTGATGCGATCCTTCACTAGTGGTCTGAAGCCTATGAGACAGTAGAGCGCTAGAATGGATTTGCTCTAGGGAGGTATGATGTCGGGAAAGAGGCGGAGTCTCGTTATACAGGGGGCGGGGCCTCAAGATATGCCGGATATTGGAGAGAGGAGCAGAAGCCATAGGTAAGTCTGTGGAGGAGAAGAGTGACTGTTATATGGACTTGGGGGGCTTTTTGCAGGGGCTGAAGGGAGGAGGAATAATCATTGTACACTGGAGACTGTTAGAGGGGTCTGAAGAGAGGGGGGTGAAGTGATATTATTTACATGGGACTGTATGCTGGAGAGGCTAAAGGCAGAGAGAGTGATGTATTTTACATGAGACTGTATGCTGGAGGGGCTGAAGGCCGGAGGGGTGATATTATTTTACATTGGACTGTATGCTGGAAGGGCTGAAGGCCGGGGGAGGTTTGTATTTTACATGGGACTGTATTTTGGAGGGGCTGAAGGCGGGGCGTGATGTATTTTACATGGGACTGTATGCTGAAGGAGCTCAAGGCAGGCAGCGAAGAGAGGAAGGGTGATATTATTTACATGGGACTGTATGTTGGAGGGGCTAAAGAGCGCCATAATTATTACTATTCGGGCCATTCACACGTCCGTAGTGTTTTGCGGATCCGCAATACACCCGGCCGGCACCCCCATAGAACAGCCTATTTGTGTCCACAGCTGCGGACAAGAATAGCACATGTTCTATTTTTTTCCAGAGCCACGGACCGGAAGTTGGGCAGGCCGCTCCGGAAATGCGGATGCGAAGAGCACACTGTGTGCTTTCCGCATCCATTCCGTCCCCATAGAGAATGCATGGGCCCGCACCCATTCCACACAATTGCGGAATGGATGCAGACACATTTTGCGGACGTGTGAATGGAGCCTAATACAGAGGGGGCCATTATAATATTAAAGGGAACCTGTCACCAGGATTTTGTGCATAGAGCTGGGGACATGGGCTGCTAGATGGCCACTAGCACATCCGCAATACTCAGTCCCATAGCTCTCTGCACTTTTATTGTGTTAAAAAACAGTTTTGATCCTTATGCAAATGACCGGATATAAGTCCTGTATCCGGAGATGAGTCAAGCGGAAAGGAGCCCAGCACCGCCCCGCGTCCTCCGAATCGCCTCCTTGCTGGCTGACGTCACAGAGCTGGAGCGCCGAAATCTCGCGATGCGCGAGCTAGCGCATGCGTAGTTCGTTCCCTGTGCTGATGCCTGTACAGGGAATAAACATGATGCCGACACTGCGCATGCGCTAGCTTGCGCATCGCGAGATTTCGGCGCTCCAGCTCTGTGACGTCAGCCAGCAAGGAGGAGATTCGGAGGACGCGGGGCGGTGCTGGGCTCCTTTCCGCTTGACTCATCTCCGGATACAGGACTCATATCCGGTCATTTGCATATGGATCAAAACTGTTCTTTAACACAATAAAAGCACACAGAGCTATGGGGACTGGGTATTGCGGATGTGCTAGCGGCCGTCTAGCAGCTCATGTCCCCAGCTCTATGCACAAAATCCTGGGGACAGGTTCCCTTTAAGAATAATAATAACACAGAGGGGCCAGTATATATTATAATTACACAGAGGGCATTATACTTCTGGGCACTACGGGTGGAGGGGAGGTCTGTTATCTGAGGATGATAGTAAAGTGAGAAATCTAACCATTTTTCTGTGAAACTGCAGAGTCGCGGCTGAAAGAAGGTATCATGGCGGTCTTATGTCCGAATGAAGACGTTGAGGAAGGTCTACATGACAGGAGATGTCACTGGAGGTAACAGGTATGTGCTGCTGTACTCTACTGTATAGTGTGTACCATTATATGTAATGCCCATCCACATATCTGTTTAGGGGGGGTGGCTATAGGATTTGGCCCACACTGCCGAAGCCTGCCCCCCGACTTCAGGTCACACTGTGCGTGTTCTGAATTCTGGGGCCTCACACCCATCTACTACATTATCTGTACTCACAGAGTTACCACTGTGTTATCTGTGGTATTACATAGGACTGCAGGTGACATCTGCTACATTATCTGTACTCAGTTATCACTTTATTATCTGTGGTGTTTCATAGGACTGTAGGTGACAGGTACTGCATTATTTGTAAAAAGGGACGTGTTCACTGGTTGGGGGGGGCAATACTCGGCTTTCCCCGGGTGCTGGCAACCCACGCTACGCCACTGGAACTCTGCCCTGTATGTTCCCTGCTGCTTGCTACCCCTCCTCAATTACACCTCTGTATAATGTACCCTGATACCCCTCAGTTATATGATACCGTATAACTGAGGGGTATCAGGGTAAATTACAGGGGGTAATATAACTGAAGGATCAGGGTAAATTATAGAGGGGGTAAAACTAAGGGGTATTAGGGCTACATTATTATACAGGGGTAATATAACTGAGGAGGGCTATCTCAGGCGACATAAGTTATATTACCCCTGTATAATGTCCCTGATAGCCCTCCTCAGTTATATTACTCCTGTATAATTTACTCTGATAGCCCTTAGTTATATTACCCCTGTATAATAATCTACCCTGATACCCCTTAGTGTATTTGTGTGTGTATATATATATATATATATATATATATATATACATACATACACACGCGCGCGCGCGCGGCGTGTGTTTGTGCTTTAGGGTGCACACCCTAATGCAATAGGCTGCGCACGCCTATGTCTAGCAGGCAGGCAATATATTTAGGTCCAGGGACAAAACAGGTGCCCAGGCCCAGAGGTCTTTAGCCTAGCAACACCCCTGCCACATATTGTAAAGTGAGACGTGTCAGATTTAAAAACTGAGGCTTAGTCATTAAGGCCAAAACTGTGTGCAGAGGCAAAAGGTTGAAAAAGCCATGGGTGTTCACACCTAAACATAGGTACCAACTGGGCTCTACTGCAGCACATGAGGTGGCATCACCAGATCCTGTGGGAAAATAGAACAAGTCTGCCCTCCATCTGGTTTTCTTTGTGACCGCTAACCCGCACCCCAAGCAGTTCTTGTTATCAGTATCAGCCGCTTCTCCTCTAGAGTGAGACCTCCATAATGGACTGTGTGGCCTTGAGGAAATTACTCTCAACCAGCAATTAGCTTATGTGCAAGCTGAACTCCCACCTGGCCAAGTTGCCGGTGGTGCAGTTGCTGTGTGAGATGGGGGAACAGCACTCATTTTGTGAAACTGTATTAGTGTAAATTAAGTTAAATGATCTGGACTGACATTCTGCTGTTTGGCCACAAGAGGCCGCTGTTTCCTAAACACAGCTAACAGACTGCATTTCTAGATTCATCTGATGTTGAAAACTCTCAGGGGGTGAAGTTACAAAGCTTGGGGAGGAAGGAGCAGCCATCTTAGGGTGAGCTTGTAAGAGGCATCCAGGAGCTATATAAGGAGAATCCGTTGACATCCAAGCGTGAGAGCATCCTTCAGGGAACAGAGCTGCTGCCACGTGGAGCTGATCGTGTCCATTACACTAATCTACTACAGAGGAAGGAGAATTGCGGCCAGGAACTCAGAGGAGTAAAGCCACAGACTCTGCGGTACCGCATGCTGGTTGGAGAAACCCTTGTTTCATCCACAGTCACCAGCTTACACAAAGCGGGCCCTGTTGGATAAGGCTAATCGTGCCCGCATCTCATAAAGTTTTGGCGCCAAGGATCTTAGAGACTGAGACTAGAGTTGAGCGAACACCTGGATGTTCGGGTTCGAGAAGTTCGGCCGAACATCCCGGAAATGTTCGGGTTCGGGATCCGAACCCGACCCGAACTTCGTCCCGAACCCGAACCCCATTGAAGTCAATGGGGACCCGAACTTTTCGGCACTAAAAAGGCTGTAAAACAGCCCAGGAAAGAGCTAGAGGGCTGCAAAAGGCAGCAACATGTAGGTAAATCCCCTGCAAACAAATGTGGATAGGGAAATGAATTAAAATAAAAATTAAATAAATAAAAATTAACCAAAATCAATTGGAGAGAGGTCCCATAGCAGAGAATCTGGCTTCACGTCACCCACCACTGTAAGAGTCCATTTTCATAAATTTAGGCCCAGCACCCAGGCAGAGGAGAAAGGTCCCGTAACAGAGAATCTGGCTTCATGTCAGCAGAGAATTAGTCTGCATGTCATAGCAGAGAATGAGGCTTCACGTCACCCACCACTGCAACAGTCCATTGGCATATATTTAGGCCCAGCACCCAGGCAGAGGAGAGAGGTCCCGTAACAGAGAATCTGGCTTCATGTCAGCAGAGAATTAGTCTGCATGTCATAGCAGAGAATGAGGCTTCACGTCACCCAACATTGGAACAGTCCATTGGCATATATTTAGGCCCCGGCACCCAGACACAGGAGAGGTTCATTCAACTTTGGGTAGCCTCGCAATATAATGGTAAAATGAAAATAAAAATAGGATTGAATGAGGAAGTGCCCTGGAGTCCAATAATATATGGTTAAGGGGAGGTAGTTAATGTCTAATCTGGACAAGGGACGGACAGGTCCTGTGAGATCCATGCCTGGTTCATTTTTATGAACGTCAGCTTGTCCACATTGGCTGTAGACAGGCGGCTGCGTTTGTCTGTAATGACGCCCCCTGCCGTGCTGAATACACGTTCAGACAAAACGCTGGCCGCCGGGCAGGCCAGCACCTCCAAGGCATAAAAGGCTAGCTCTGGCCACGTGGACAATTTAGAGACCCAGAAGTTGAATGGGGCCGAACCATCAGTCAGTACGTGGAGGGGTGTCCACACGTACTGTTCCACCATGTTAGTGAAATGTTGCCTCCTGCTAACACGTTGCGTATCAGGTGGTGGTGCAGTTAGCTGTGGCGTGTTGACAAAACTTTTCCACATCTCTGCCATGCTAACCCTGCCCTCAGAGGAGCTGGCCGTGACACAGCTGCCTTGGCGACCTCTTGCTCCTCCTCTGCCTTGGCCTTGGGCTTCCACTTGTTCCCCTGTGACATTTGGGAATGCTCTCAGTAGCGCGTCTACCAACGTGCGCTTGTACTCGCGCATCTTCCTATCACGCTCCAGTGCAGGAAGTAAGGTGGGCACATTGTCTTTGTAGCGTGGATCCAGCAGGGTGGCAACCCAGTAGTCCGCACAGGTTAAAATGTGGGCAACTCTGCTGTCGTTGCGCAGGCACTGCAGCATGTAGTCGCTCATGTGTGCCAGGCTGCCCATGGGTAAGGACAAGCTGTCCTCTGTGGGAGGCGTATCGTCATCGTCCTGCCTTTCCCCCCAGTCACGCACCAGTGATGGACCCGAGCTGCGTTGGGTGCCACCCCGCTGTGACCATGCTTCATCCTCATCCTCCTCCACCTCCTCCTCATCCTCGTCCTCCTCGTCCTCCAGTAGTGGGCCCTGTCTGGCCACATTTGTACCTGGCCTCTGCTGTTGCCAAAAACCTCCCTCTGAGTCACTTCGAAGAGACTGGCCTGAAAGTGCTAAAAATGACCCCTCTTCCTCCTCCTCCTCCTCCTCCTCCTCCTCCTCCTCCTGGGCCACCTCCTCTTGCATCATCGCCCTAAGTGTTTTCTCAAGGAGACATAGAAGTGGTATTGTAACGCTGATAACGGCGTCATCGCCACTGGCCATGTTGGTGGAGTACTCGAAACAGCGCAACAGGGCACACAGGTCTCGCATGGAGGCCCAGTCATTGGTGGTGAAGTGGTGCTGTTCTGTAGTGCGACTGACCCGTGCGTGCTGCAGCTGAAACTCCACTATGGCCTGCTGCTGCTCGCACAGTCTGTCCAGCATGTGCAAGGTGGAGTTCCACCTGGTGGGCATGTCGCATATGAGGCGGTGAGCGGGAAGGCCGAAGTTACGCTGTAGCGCAGACAGGCGAGCAGCAGCAGGATGTGAACGTCGGAAGCGCGAACAGACGGCACGCACTTTATGCAGCAGCTCTGACATGTCGGGGTAGTTGTGAATGAACTTCTGCACCACCAAATTCAGCACATGCGCCAAGCAAGGGATGTGCGTCAAATTGGCTAGTCCCAGAGCTGCAACGAGATTTCGCCCATTATCGCACACCACCAGGCCGGGCTTGAGGCTCACCGGCAGCAACCACTCGTCGGTCTGTTGTTCTATACCCCGCCACAACTCCTGTGCGGTGTGGGGCCTGTCCCCCAAACATATGCGTTTCAGAATGGCCTGCTGACGTTTACCCCGGGCTGTGCTGAAGTTGGTGGTGAAGGTGTGTGGCTGACTGGATGAGCAGGTGGAAGAAGAGGAGGAGGAAGCCGAGAAGGAGGAGGTGGCAACAGGAGGCAAAGAATGTTGCCCTGCCATCCTTGGCGGCGGAAGGACGTGCGCCAAACAGCTCTCCGCCTGGGGCCCAGCTGCCACTACATTTACCCAGTGTGCAGTTAGGGAGATATAGCGTCCCTGGCCGTGCTTACTGGTCCACGTATCTGTGGTTAGGTGGACCTTGCCACAGATGGCGTTGCGCAGTGCACACTTGATTTTATCGGATACTTGGTTGTGCAGGGAAGGCACGGCTCTCTTGGAGAAGTAGTGCCGGCTGGGAACAACATACTGTGGGACAGCAAGCGACATGAGCTGTTTGAAGCTGTCTGTGTCCACCAGCCTAAATGACAGCATTTCATAGGCCAGTAGTTTAGAAATGCTGGCATTCAGGGCCAGGGATCGAGGGTGGCTAGGTGGGAATTTACGCTTTCTCTCAAATGTTTGTGAGATGGAGAGCTGAACGCTGGCGTGTGACATGGTTGAGACGCTTGGTGACGGAGGTGGTGGTGGTGGTGTTGGTGGTACATCCCCTGTTTGCTGGGCGGCAGGTGCCAACGTTCCTCCAGAGGCGGAGGAAGAGGCCGAGGCGGCAGCAGCAGAAGAGGCCGAGGCGGCAGCAGCAGAAGAGGTAGCAGGGGGAGCCTGAGTGACTTCCTTGGTTTTAAGGTGTTTACTCCACTGCAGTTCATGCTTTGCATGCAGGTGCCTGGTCATGCAGGTTGTGCTCAGGTTCAGAACGTTAATGCCTCGCTTAAGGCTCTGATGGCACAGCGTGCAAACCACTCGGGTCTTGTCTTCAGCACATTGTTTGAAGAAGTGCCATGCCAGGGAACTCCTTGAAGCTGCCTTTGGGGTGCTCGGTCCCAGATGGCGGCGGGCAGTAGCAGGCGGAGTCTCTTGGCGGCGGGTGTTCTGCTTTTGCCCACTGCTCCCTCTTTTGCTACGCTGTTGGCTCGGTCTCACCACTGCCTCTTCCTCCGAACTGTGAAAGTCAGTGGCACGACCTTCATTCCATGTGGGGTCTAGGACCTCATCATCCCCTGCATCGTCTTCCACCCAGTCTTGATCCCTGACCTCCTGTTGAGTCTGCACACTGCAGAAAGACGCAGCAGTTGGCACCTGTGTTTCGTCATCATCAGAGACGTGTTGAGGTGGTATTCCCATGTCCTCATCATCAGGAAACATAAGTGGTTGTGCGTCAGTGCATTCTATATCTTTCACCGCTGGGGAAGGGCTAGGTGGATGCCCTTGGGAAACCCTGCCAGCGGAGTCTTCAAACAGCATAAGAGACTGCTGCATAACTTGAGGCTGAGACAGTTTCCCTGGTATGCATGGGGGTGATGTGACAGACTGATGGGGTTGGTTTTCAGGCGCCATCTGTGCGCTTTCTGCAGAAGACTGGGTGGGAGATAATGTGAACGTGCTGGATCCACTGTCGGCCACCCAATTGACTAATGCCTGTACCTGCTCAGGCCTTACCATCCTTAGAACGGCATTGGGCCCCACCATATATCGCTGTAAATTCTGGCGGCTACTGGGACCTGAGGTAGTTGGTACACTAGGACGTGTGGATGTGGCAGAACGGTCACGTCCTCTCCCAGCACCAGAGGGTCCACTAACACCACCACGACCATGTCCACGTCCGCGTCCCTTACTAGATGTTTTTCTCATTGTTATGGTTCACCACAACAACAAAAATATTATTTGGCCCAATGTATTGTATTCAAATTCAGCGGGATATAAATTTGAGGCCTAGTATTTAGGCGCTGGGTGACCGGTATGGATTTACTAACAGAATTAGACTTGGAAATGCACAGTAGCGTGTGTGTGAAGTTATTCTGAATGACCCAATGTGCACCTTGAATATTATATACCCTTTTAGGGATAGATTTCAAATAGCTCTGATATAGCAGAAACCACTAAATTATGAAATTGCTAAATTGGGAATTGTATTTCAACCCAGAACAAAAAATGTGCTTTGACGGACACTAAATAACTTTCCCAGCCACAACAGGACAGCGGTAACGACAGATTTAGCTGGATATAAATTTGAGGCCTAGTATTTAGGCGCTGGGTGACAGGTATGGGTTTAGTGACAGAATTAGACTTGGAAATGCACAGTAGCGGGTGTGTGTGAAGTTATTCTGAATGACCCTATGTGCACCTTGAATATTATATACCCTTTTAGGGATAGATTTCAAATAGCTCTGATATAGCAGAAACCACTAAATTATGAAATTGCTAAATTGGGAATTGTACTTCAACCCAGAACAAAAAATGTGCTTTGACGGACACTAAATAACTTTCCCAGCCACAACAGGACAGCGGTAACGAGAGATTTAGCGGGATATAAATTTGAGGCCTAGTATTTAGGCGCTGGGTGACCGGTATGGATTTAGTGACAGAATTAGACTGGGATATGGCCAAAAAATAACCACACTATTGCTGGTTAAATGCACTTGGTGACGGGCGCAGCTTGCCCCTGATGTAGTATATGGCCAAAAAATAAACAGACTATTGCTGGTTAAATGCACTTGGTGTGACAGCTTCACCCTGATGTAGGCTTTAGCCAAAAAACAACCACACCATTGAGGGTTAAATGCACTTGGTCGCAGCTTGGATGCACTTGGTCGCAGCACCGCACAAGACACAAAATGGCCGCCGATCACCCCAGAAAAAAGTGACTGACAAACGGTCTGGGCAGCCTAAAAACAGTGAGTGAGCATTTGAATTTCAGCAGCTCAATGATGCACAGCTGCAGATCGATCGATTAATCAAGTGAAGTCCTTTGGAGGAGTTAATCTGCCTAATCTCGCCCTACTGTCGCAGCTGCAACCTCTCCCTACGCTAATCAGAGCAGAGTGACGGGCGGCGCTATGTGACTCCAGCTTAAATAGAGGCTGGGTCACATGGTGCTCTGGCCAATCACAGCCATGCCAATAGTAGGCATGGCTGTGACGGCCTCTTGGGGCAAGTAGTATGACGCTTGTTGATTGGCTGCTTTGCAGCCTTTCAAAAAGCGCCAAGAAAGCGTCACAAAAGCGTCAAGAAAGCGACGAACACCGAACCCGAACCCGGACTTTTACGAAAATGTCCGGGTTCGGGTCCGTGTCACGGACACCCCAAAATTCGGTACGAACCCGAACTATACAGTTCGAGTTCGCTCATCCCTAACTGAGACCAGACGGGTAGTTAGTGAGTTAGGTTTGCTGTTTGTGTCAGGCTACAAGTGTTGTTAACTGCTGTTAACAGGGACTTCACAATTAAAGTGTCAGTTCACACCTGAGAGTTGAGGAGCTTCACAACTAATTCAAGCCAGGCTGGTGTATTCAGGAGAAACACTATAAGCACTTGCTGTTTAACCAGTTGTTGGGGGAGGGAACTATTATAGCCTGGAATAAGATTGTAATCTGTGCATTACGCACTGGTGGGGCTGGTCTATTTGAGCCCGCTAATACCTCCAGCATCCACCAGAGGGCTCTGCACTGTACAGCACAAAAGCTGCAGCCCCTGGCTGGGTGTATGTAAATTTATTTTTGTGTAACCAGCATCTGTGGTTGCGTTCATTATCACATTTAAATGGGTTATCCAATCCTAAAAAAATTCCCCTCATATGTCGGACCTCACGCTGAATATACTCCCCCGCACTGCCGCTGCTGCTTCTTCCCGTGAACAGATGAAAACATCCGGTGTCGAGGGGGAGCAGTCGGTGGCAGACGGGGATGAGCCTCCCTAGCATCACCCGCGATGCATTGCTTTATACAGAATTTGACACATCAGTCCGCAAATATGGCATACAGTACTTCCATGCTTTTGCCCAAATTGTATTTTTCTGCGCTCTGGCCAGACAGGTGCGGTGGGATTGATTTGTGGCCAGGTAAGCAAGATTTTAAAAGCAAGAATTAATGTGGCATACTGTACTTTCGAAAAGTGGAGTGGTGGGACTTGTAGTGTATGTGAGTACATTCTGACCCTGTCAAGGCATAATTTTTGGACGCTTGGTTCCCCAAGCCACTTTTTTTCATCCCGTAACACCATGTGTGTGTTTTTTTATTTATTATAAAGGACGATTTAATAAAGATCTGGGACAGAAGTAATACATTTAACAATTACATAATAAAAACATCAGGCATCAGTCAAGAGGAAGTAAGAATGCTTAATACAATTGTACCGATAGAAGTAGTAGGGTATTCGTTCCCCTGCCACTAAAACACCCCCTACATGGAGATACTTGACCTATCCAGTACATTACAGTAAATAGCACATTACTTATATTACCTTTAAACCTTTATTCCTTATTTCCCCCCTCCCCCCATCCCACCCTTCCCAAACCCATATCCCCCCCACCCTATATCCATTGGGGGGGAGGGGAGGACAAAAGAAAAAGTTAATATATCTATATCTATTTATTTATATATTTTAGATACTGAGCCCAAATTGTCTCATGTCTATAACCTCTGTTGCATTTAATGTATCCTACTCTTTCTATTATACAATCGGAGTTCATCAAATTTTCCCATTCTTTTATTGTTGGTACCTCGGGGCGCATCCATCTTCTTGCTATCAATAAACGAGCTATAAAACATTATTTATATAACATAATTTCATTCTTCTTTGATAGCTCATGGGAAGTTTCACCCAAAATACATATAGAAGCCGTCCATTGGATTCTAAAACCAAAAATATCCCTGATGAATTCAATCAGACTGCACCAGAATGGTTGAATCTTTGGGCACCTCCACCACATATGGATAATGTCCGCTTTATCATCCATACATCTAGGACATTTCCCCCACTGATCGTCTGTTATTATCCCTATATCATTCTCCCATTTTAATTAACTATTACAAATAAATCCCTCACTTCTAGTTTCTCGTATCTTTTTATAAAAACTTGACACCAATTTGTGCTTACCTTTTCAGCCTAATATATAATTCATCACCTCATGTGATTTTGTCACTATATCTTCCTTTTTTATAACCGTTTTGACAATATCCACCAACTGAATATATCTAAAATAACTTTGTCTATCTTCCCTTACATTCATTAATAATGTGTCCCTATCCTTCAGTGTTTCATTCTCCAAATATTGTGAAATATGCCATAAACCCTTATTAGCCCAATATTTGGCCTCTTTCTAAAAGGTAACATTACCTAACCTCCTATTATACCATAATGGTGTGACTAATCTGCCCCTCTAAATTCAGTGACTTTTTGACTTTACTCCATACCCTCACCAATGATTTAACCAATGGGATTTTATATAGGTGCCTACTTTCCAGTTGTCCGGATTCGAGTATTGTGAATATATCCGGTAGGGCACCCTCACTGTCATATACCAAATGGCTCAGAAGGTCCACCTGTGTCCAGTTCATCATTGTTGCAGTATTAGCTACCATATAGTACAATCTGATATCTGGGACCTCTAGTCCTCCTTGTTCATAAGATCTTGTAAGCCAATATATCTTTCTCCCTTTTGTTTGACCAAATTAATACATTGAATAATTTCTCTATGTCATGAAAAACCGAGTCCCCCAAGTAAATGGGACTGTTTCTAATGAGGTAGAGCAGCTGAGGTAGCAGTATCATTTTAATTAGTCCAATTCTATCGGCTTTGTTTATTGGTAGTTTATTCCAGACTTTAATCCTCTCCTTCATCCTATCAAGTAATGGTTTAATATTCAATGCTATAAATTTATTAGGGTCCTTAGATATTTCCAGGCCTAAGTATTTGAAACTGTCCTGGGGGCTAAGAATCTTTAATTTTGCCTCTGAAATCACATTCTTGTCATTCAGAGGGAGCAGAGTCGATTTATCCCAGTTGATTAGTATACCTGATTGTCTACCAAACTCCTCCACCAGCGACATGACACGTTGCAGATCCTTATTTGTATCATCCAGGAAGAAGAGCAGATCATCTGCATATAGAGAGATTTTGTCCTCACTCCCCCTTAGTCCAAAGCCCCGCAGAGCCACGTCCTGCCTAACCTTTATAGCCAGGATTTCTATTGTCAGGGCAAAAACAAAGGGGGAGAGAGGACAACCCTGTCTCACCCCTCGTTCTATACAGATGCTATCAGGTAATATACCATTAACTGATATCCTGGCTTTGGAATCTTTATATATAATCTTCATCCAGTCTATAAAGCCTGGGCCAATGCCAAATTTTGTCATAGCTTCCCATACAAAGTCCCAGTTCACCGAGTCAAATGCTTTATGCACATCTAATGATAGCATAGAGCATAATTCTTTATTATTTTCTGTAAACTGGATATTTGCAAAGACCCTCAGCAAGCCCATTGTTGTAGACCTATCCGGAATGAATCGTTTTAGTCCTTATGGATCAAATGTACTATGACCCAACTCAACCTTTTCGCCAAAATCCTGGCCAGAATTTTACAATCATTATTCATGAGTGAAATTGGACGGTACGATATGGGATCCAATCGGTCCTTATCTTTTTGGGGGATTAGACTCTGGGAGACATCCTGTACCTTTTGAGTATTCAAATACTTCCATACCGTGTGTGTTTAAACATCATCTGCTCCCAATAAGGGACAATTTTTGGAACCTTTGGAATATGAAGAAGCAGAACACATGTGCGGGCGCGGTGTGATATGAAGCACGCTGTATGTTAACGCCGTCAGACCTGAGTTTACCCATAGCTATGTACGTCAGTGTTAAGCCTCATTCACACATCAGTGATTCACGGACATGTGCTGGCCATGTTCTCCGCGGATGGCACACGTACCCATTCACTTTAATGTGTGTATTCACACATCAGTGTTTCAGCATGGTCCGTGGGTCTGGGGCTTCAGCAATGTTTTGTCCATGCCACGGATCCAACACGTCCATTATGGTCAACGGATCTGTGGAAAACACTGGGACAACATGAGATGCCATCCGTGTTTCATGGACCGTTGGGAGGAGATGCAGTGAAAATTTATATTGAACTGTACAGTCTCCATGAGCCACGGATGACAAATGGAGAGCAAAAAACTGACACAAGAACCAAACACGGATTCTTCACACATGATTCACTGACCATCTTATTATGGATTACATCACAGGCACGGACGTGTGAATGAGGCTTTACTGCTGTCAGTGTTGAGCGAAGCATTCGAAGTGGAATTCAGTCCGAAGTATTAGAAAACGTAGATTCTATGCGAATCTGAATTTCCTTACACTTCGTGGTAATGAATCAGTTGTTCCTAAAATGGCAGTTGCACGTTACAAAGTGAAAGTAAGAAGCCGTGAGATCGTGAGATCACCCATAATGCCGTGCAGCCAGCCAATCAGCAGATAGCCAGCCACTGTGATGTCACAGCCCTATAAAAGCCTCATCCCGCCCAAGTCTCCACCATTGTGCTGTGAGCTGAGCAGGGAGGGAGAGACATGGCAGGCGCTCATGTGCTACGGACAGTGTTGCTGAAAATGATTAGAAGAATATTGAAGAGGGAGAGTGCAGAGAAACTGCAGGGAGACTGCAGGGAGAGCGCAGGTAGAGTACACGGAGACTGCAGGGAGAGCGCAGGTAGAGTGCAGGGAGACTGCAGGGAGAGCACAGGTAGAGTGCAGGGAGACTGCAGGGAGAGCGCAGGTAGAATGCAGGGAGACTGCAGGGAGAGCACAGGTAGAGTGCAGGGAGACTGCAGGGAGAGCACAGGTAGAGTGCAGGGAGACTGCAGGGAGAGCACAGGTAGAGTGCAGGGAGACTGCAGAGAGAGCGCAGGTAGAGTGCAGGGAGACTGCAGGGAGAGCGCAGGTAGAGTGCAGGAGGAGTGCAGGGAGACTAGAGGGAGACTACAAGGAGAGATCAGAGAAACTACAGGGATAGTGTAGGGAGACTAATTAATCTGCATCAGTTTTATTTATTAATTCCCACATTTACTTATTTCTATATCAGCCGTAAATGTAATTCAATACCAATAATATGTAAGACTTTATTATTCCGGTACCACCCAGTCTGCACCCCTAAGGGGGGGGCAGGTCTTAATAAAGACCATCCTCATCTTTTTGCTTGCTTTACTTCTTCCAAATCTTCCTTCTTGGTCTCCATGTCCTAGTAAAGTCTGCAATATGCTGGATGTTCCTGATGGCATACTCTCATCAATATTAGATGATGTGGAAAAGAAGGAACAGCAGATGGCAGAAGAAGGGCTCCCACCTGTAGGGCAGGAGAGCGCTGGGGTTGGAGAAGTGGGTATGCCAGAGCTGATTTATATTCTGTGTTTACTGTCAAATAACCTGCAGGAGATTGCAGGCCAGATCAGCAATACTTGGCATATTGTGCCCTCACAAAGCCAGACAAACCCCATACCAGCAACAGCCCCTGTTTAAAGGTGTCACATGGCCATTACCAATGAAGAAGGACTATACAGTGTGGTCTTCATTATTAAATGAAAGGCAAGACTGTGGCCGTACCCTAAGGCAAAGTGGCCTGTATACACCTGATTGATAGTGAGTTGTGGTTAATTAATTCAGATCAAATCAAATTTCTTAGTGAACTTGGGCAGAGTTGCTGAATCATTTTTTTTTTTTAAATTCCACTCATCTCTATTTGCTGTCATTGGATTTAAGAGCCTATGGAGGGGGAGAGAAAAAGCAAAAAATTCACAATTTTCCCAAAAAATCCTATTGCTAGGAAACTAGTTGGTGGTAAACTGTATACCAATTTTTAGGACAATTGGAGCAACTTTGGTTCAGGTAGCATTGATTTGGTCTGAACTGAACTTGTTGAAAAATGTGGCAAACCTGAAACTAACCAAATATCTAAAGGTTTGCTCAGGTCTAATTCAATGTTATCATCTCCAACTTCATCCCTATTATTTACTTACCTTTTTTATATCTCCAAAACTTATGCTTCCACCAAGACTCCTTCCCTGAAGCAGAATCATCTCATGCAGAGCATGGGCCAGGATATACACCGCCGTGTACACGTAAAAGACTACTGCGTCTTCTGGATAAATAGTTTCAGTCAAAGAGAATTTATCTGAGCAATTCTGGATTATCATCTTTAATTCAACAATACGTACATAATTTAATTTGTGGTTTGAGCTCATACAATAAAATTCTACCATTCTTACAAGAAATTCATCAGATGGATGGTTATATGGATTGATAGAACGTATAAATCTCCAAAGCTCAGGTAACTGTTCTGGGAAAGGAGAAAAACTCAAACTGCAATTGACTAATGTCCAGTAGTTAAATCCTAGAAGGTCATGTAGAAACCAAGAGTCATCGAGGATCAGAGTTTTCTGTGTGAAGGGGATAGACTGCATTAAGACATAGTATAATCTAGTGAAGGAGCCATGTACTATGACAACCTGGGCCGTGTATTTCTCAAAGTCAAACAATCTTATGTATGTGCCCCATTCACATGATAATATCATAGTAAACTCGATGCAGATCCCATGTCTGGTCAGCTCTCTCTGGAGATCCCTCAGTTCAGCCTCTGAATCACTCTCTGATGCTATTATTCCAACCCAATTCCATCCAAAGTGCTTCAGGCAGAGGGCAATAGCCACATGGTAGAGATGACTATCTGGGGCCATAGTGAAGAATAACTTCCCCGAATCCTTGTTATTGTACAATCCATCACTAACTCCATAGTTTATCTGGAAAATATTACAGAATATGACTGGAGAACATTACAGGAACTTGTGCTGTTTCCTACAATAATGTGAGAAAGTTACATTGTTGGTGAAGTCCATCAGTTCCAATCTATAGTCCTACTGTGCTGAGCCAGAGGTGCCCCCATGTTACACTCCAAATCAGCCATCAGAATAACTTCCTGGATCAACGACCCCTCTCTAGTAGCTATAGCCGGTAATATTATTACACTCCAGAAATACATCCAGGCTCCTCCTGAACTCTTATAGTGAACTCATCATCACCACCTCCTCAGGCAGAGAGTCCATAGTCTCACTGCTCTTACTGTAAAGAATCCTCTGCTATGTTTGTGTACAAACCTTCTTTCCTCCAGACGCAGAGGATGTCCCCTCATCACAGTCACAGTCCTGGGGATAAATAGATGATGGGAGAGATCTCTGTACTGACCCCTGATGTCTTTATACATAGTTATTAGATCTATAATGACCCAGAGTGCTATTACCACTCTTTGCACCTTGCTACTGTCTCCTATATGCTAATTTACGTCATTAAAATGTATTTAATTCCATCTCTGAATAAAGTGCATATTTATTCCTGTAAACTGTTTATGTTAATGTAATTACCCGGTTTACCACAAGGTGGAGGCATTTCTGGCAGAGCTGTATTATATGGAGTGGAACCTTTCTTCCATTCTATTCCCCTCTCTAGACAGAGAGGCATTTTTGTTAGAGTAGGAGAGTTCCAGCCTACCCCTCCTGGGGAGAGGTTGTGTGACTGGCTTTCTCCCTGCAGGGGAAGGGAGTAGGCCTCATACCTGCCGGACAGGCCCTGCCTGTAAGTTCTAAATGGTTGCATGTCCCCTCCTGGGCATGCATTGCCTAAAGCCAAGCTAAGGAAGCTTGAAGCCAGGAAGAAGTTTTCCTAGGATTATGGTAAGAGTCAGACTACAGAAAGCTAAGTTACAGCTAGGGATGAGCGAACCCGAACTGTATAGTTCGGGTTCGTACCGAATTTTGGGGTGTCCGTGACACGGACCCGAACCCGGACATTTTCGTAAAAGTCCGGGTTCGGGTTCGGTGTTCGTCGCTTTCTTGGCGCTTTTTGAAAGGCTGCAAAGCAGCCAATCAACAAGCGTCATACTACTTGCCCCAAGAGGCCGTCACAGCCATGCCTACTATTGGCATGGCTGTGATTGGCCAGAGCACCATGTGACCCAGCCTCTATTTAAGCTGGAGTCACGTAGCGCCGCCCGTCACTCTACTCTGATCAGTGTAGGGAGAGGTTGCAGCCGCGACGTTAGGGCGAGATTAGGCAGTGATTAACTCCTCCAAAAGACTTCATTCACTTATCGATCTGCAGCTGTGGATGATTGAACTGCTGCTATTCAACTGCTCACTGTTTTTAGGCTGCCCAGACCGTTTTTCTGGGGTGATCGGCGGCCATTTTGTGTCTTGTGGTGCGCCAGCACAAGCTGCCACCAAGTGCATTTAACCCTCAATGGTGTGGTTGTTTTTTGGCTAAATCCTATATCAGGGTCAAGCTGTCACACCAAGTGCATTTAACCAGCAATAGTCTGGTTATTTTTTGGCCATATACTACATCAGGGGCAAGCTGCGCCCGTCACCAAGTGCATTTAACCCTCAATGGTGTGGTTGTTTTTTTGCTAAATCCTACATCAGGGTCAAGCTGTCACACCAAGTGCATTTAACCAGCAATAGTCTGTTTATTTTTTGGCCATATCCCAGTCTAATTCTGTCACTAAATCCATACCGGTCACCCAGCGCCTAAATACTAGGCCTCAAATTTATATCCAGCTAAATCTGTGGTTACTGCTGTGGCTGGTCAAGTTATTTAGTGTCCGTCAAAGCACAGTTTTTGTTCTGGGTTGAAATACAATTCCCAATTTAGCAATTTCCCAATTTAGTGGTTTCTGCTGTATCAGAGCTATTTCAAATCTATCCCTAAAAGGGTATATCAGATTCAAGGTGCACATTGGGTCATTCTCAATAACTGCACACACACGCTACTGTGCATTTCCAAGTCTAATTCTGTCAGTAATTGTATACCTGTCCCCCAGCGCCTAAATAATAGGCCTCAAATGTATATCCAGCTAAATCTGTGGTTATTGCTGTAGATGGTCAAGTTATTTAGTGTCCGTCAAAGCACAGTTTTTGTTCTGGGTTGAAATACAATTCCCAATTTAGCAATTTCCTAATTTAGTGGTTTCTGCTGTATCAGACCTACTTTAAATCTATACATCACAGAAAAAATGCACCAAACGGATATGCCACTGACTATACTGGCTAGTCATAAATGCAGATATTAAAAGCTGAGACTTTTGCCAATATATTCCTGTCAGGAAAATATCGGAGCCCATCATGCACCACGTCACGGTCACTCAGCATGGCAAGGGGTCCTACCACTAAGCTACCTATGGTGTGAACAAGGTCTGAAGGTGATGTAATCCAGCTCACAGCCAAGCTTCCACACAACCGCATAGCAGGACAACTAATGCAATGTGAACAAAGCAAGACTGTGAGCCTCACCCATATCAGACCATGTGATGGAGGTTTCCAGGTGCAAAAGAGTGTTTATATGCCAGGTAAAGGCACATACACTACATATAAAACAAGACACAAACACAGAAATAGTGGCAAATCTGGGGGAGCAGCTCTGTGTTTGTGTCCTACTAAATCTATCCCTAAAAGGGTATATCAGATTCAAGGCGCACATAGGGTCATTCTGAATAACTTCACACACACCCGCTACTGTGCATTTCCAAGTCTAATTCTGTCAGTAAACGTATACCTGTCACCCAGCGCCTAAATAATAGGCCTCAAATTTATATTCAGCTAAATCTGTGGTTACTGCTGTGCCTGTATTAGTGTAATACGGCACCTAAATAGATAGCCAGATAGTGTTAGGTGTCTGTAAAAAAAGGCCTGAATTTGAATTCAATACATTGGGCCAAATAATATTTTTCTTATTGTGGTGAACGGTAACAATGAGGAAAACATCTAGTAAGGGACGCGGACGCGGACATGGTCGTGGTTGTGTTAGTGGACCCTCTGGTGCTGGGAGAGGACGTGGCCGTTCTGCCACAGCCACACGTCCTAGTGTACCAACTACCTCAGGTCCCAGTAGCCGCCATAATTTACAGCGTTATTTGGTGGGGCCCAATGCCATTCTAAGGATGGTAAGGCCTGAGCAGGTACAGGCATTAGTCAATTGGGTGGCCGACAGTGGATCCAGCACGTTCACATTATCTCCCACCCAGTCTTCTGCAGAAAGCGCACAGATGGCGCCTGTAAACCAACCCCATCAGTCTGTCACATCACCACCATGCATACCAGGGAAACTGTCTGAGCCTCAAGTTATGCAGCAGTCTCTTATGCTGTTTGAAGACTCTGCTGGCAGGGTTTGCCAAGGGCATCCACCTAGCCCTTCCCCAGTGGTGGAAGACATAGAATGCACTGACGCACAACCACCTATGTTTCCTGATGATGAGGACATGGGAATACCACCTCAGCACGTCTCTGATGATGACGAAACACAGGTGCCAACTGCTGCGTCTTTCTGCAGTGTGCAGACTGAACAGGAGGTCAGGGATCAAGACTGGGTGGAAGACGATGCAGGGGACGATGAGGTCCTAGACCCCACATGGAATGAAGGTCGTGCCACTGACTTTCACAGTTCGGAGGAAGAGGCAGTGGTGAGACTGAGCCAACAGCGTAGCAAAAGAGGGAGCAGTAGGCAAAAGCAAAACACCCGCCGCCAAGAGACTCCGCCTGCTACTGACCGCCACCATCTGGGACCGAGCACCCCAAAGGCAGCTTCAAGGAGTTCCCTGGCATGGTACTTCTTCAAACAATGTGCTGACGACAAGACCCGAGTGTTTTGCACGCTGTGCCATCAGAGCCTGAAGCGAGGCATTAACGTTCTGAACCTTAGCACAACCTGCATGACCAGGCACCTGCATGCAAAGCATGAACTGCAGTGGAGTAAACACCTTAAAAACAAGGAAGTCACTCAGGCTCCCCCTGCTACCCCTTCTGCTGCTGCCGCCTCGGCCTCTTCTGCTGCTGCCGCCTCGGCCTCTTCCTCCGCCTCTGGGGGAACGTTGGCACCTGCCGCCCAGCAAACAGGGGATGTACCACCAACACCACCACCACCTCCGTCACCAAGCGTCTCAACCATGTCACACGGCAGCGTTCAGCTCTCCATCTCATAAACATTTGAGAGAAAGCGTAAATTCCCACCTAGCCACCCTCGATCCCTGGCCCTGAATGCCAGCATTTCTAAACTACTGGCCTATGAAATGCTGTCATTTAGGCTGGTGGACACAGACAGCTTCAAACAGCTCATGTTGCTTGCTGTCCCACAGTATGTTGTTCCCAGCCGGCACTACTTCTCCAAGAGAGCCGTGCCTTCCCTGCACAACCAAGTATCCCATAAAATCAAGTGTGCACTGCGCAACGCCATCTGTGGCAAGGTCCACCTAACCACAGATACGTGGACCAGTAAGCACGGCCAGGGACGCTATATCTCCCTAACTGCACACTGGGTAAATGTAGTGGCGGTTGGGCCCCAGGCGGAGAGCTGTTTAGCGCACGTCCTTCCGCCGCCAAGGATCAGGAGGCAACATTTCACTAACATGGTGGAACAGTACGTGTGCACACCCCTCCACGTACTGACTGATGGTTCGGCCCCATTCAACTTCTGGGTCTCTAAATTGTCCACGTGGCCAGAGCTAGCCTTTTATGCCTTGGAGGTGCTGTATTCAGCACGGCAGGGGGCGTCATTACAGACAAACGCAGCCGCCTGTCTACAGCCAATCTCTGCTATGATATGAAGACTGATTCTCTGCTGACATGAAGCCAGATTCTCTGTTACGGGACCTCTCTCCTCTGCCTGGGTGCCACTGCCTGGGCCTAAATATCTGACAATGGACTGTTCCAGTGTTGGGTGACGTGAAGCATGATTCTTTCCTATGATATGAAGACTGATTCTCTGATGACATGAAGCCAGATTCTCTGTTATGGGACCTCTCTCCTCTGCCTGGGTGCCACTGCCTGGGCCTAAATATCTGACAATGGACTGTTCCAGTGTTGGGTGACGTGAAGCATGATTCTCTCCTATCATATGAAGACTGATTCTCTGCTGACATGAAGCCAGATTCTCTGTTACGGGACCTCTCTCCTCTGCCTGTGTGCCAGGGCCTAAATATCTGACAATGGACTGTTCCAGTGTTGGGTGACGTGAAGCCTGATTCTCTGCTATGATATGAAGACTGATTCTCTGCTGACATGAAGCCAGATTCTCTGTTAAGGGACCTCTCTCCTCTGCCTGGGTGCCTGGGCCTAAATATCTGACAATGGACTGTTCCAGTGGTGGGTGACGTGAAGCCAGATTCTCTGCTATGGGACCTCTCTCCAATTGATATTGGTTAATTTTTATTTATTTTATTTTTATTTTTATTCATTTCCCTATCCACATTTGTTTGCAGGGGATTTACCTACATGTTGCTGCCTTTTGCAGCCCTCTAGCCCTTTACTGGGCTGTTTTACAGCCTTTTTAGTGCCGGAAAGTTCGGGTCCCCATTGACTTCAATGGGGTTCGGGTTCGGGACGAAGTTCGGGTCGGGTTCAGATCCCGAACCCGAACATTTCCGGGAAGTTCGGCCGAACTTCTCGAACCCGAACATCCAGGTGTTCGCTGAATTCTAATTATAAGACATTACACACAAATAAATTTTATATACATGCAAAGTAAAAATTTATGTAAAACAAATAAAAACATTATAAGATGTTTAATACAAAGAAATTTTATATACAATCGCCAAAGTAAGATAATTTACAACGTTAACCAAGCAGCTTGCAACAAAGGCGGGAGCCTCTTTTTAGGTAGTAATGAGCTACACGTCGACACAGTAGGCAATGTTAATAACACCTGCAGTGTAAAAGGGCTCGTCAAAGGGCTCACTCAGCGACCGCTTTTTCAAATTATCGAAAAGTTCTCTTGTTCTTGTATTACCGATAACCGTTGACGGGGCTTCAGCTGTGCGATAGTCTCCATAAAATAGTCCCAACCGTGAGGTTTAATCTTAGGCAACCCATGACTCTGGGTAGCTGTTCGAATCAGGTCAATAATGTTAGAACCCATAGCGTTCCAGTACGGCTTATTACCCGAGCGGTACAGTTTACTTAACAATAGTTCAGCATTTTTTCTATAACGTGTATTAATACTGTCAAGTATCTCGTTAGTATCTGTGCTGATTGAGGTTGCATTTGACAATTGTTGTTGATCGGTTTGCGGCTATGTAATCAGGGTTATAGCCGACATTTCTTTACCGGACTGTTTGTTGAGCATTAAGTACCTCTGTAACACTGCAGTGTATCTCTTAATTTTTTCATCATCTGAAAGGTCATTTCTGTGTAGTATTTCGCTAATCTCATCATCTATGGCGGTTTGGCTTATATCTGTTGCATATACGGATGTTTTTTTAAACCTGTCCAATTTATTTTTGGAAACCAGGAACATTTTCTCTGCATACTGCATTATGAACCACCGGCTGTATTAGCTATCAGGCTAGTGATTAAAGGTATTGCAAAGCCGAGCAAAGCTCCTATAAAACCGCCGCTCTGGTTCACAATGCGCTTCTTTCCTTTAATGGAGTACTTTTTATTTTTTTTTATTTTTTTTGTAAAGATAGCTACAGATTTCTTTTTTTCTTTTTGTTATAAATTTTTTATTAAGGAAATTCAAAAGTGTACAGACTTTTTCAAATAAGTACACAAGTAAATAAAAATTAAAACAAAATCAGGTACAAAGTACAGTTACATAGTGCCAAAGTTGATCCATTTAAGAAGACAAAATGCATAAGGTACAAAAGATAATTACAAATGAAAGGGAGAATAATTAGTCACACTTCCTAAAAGACGACCATTGTGACCAGAATTTTTTGTATGCAATTATACTATTGTTTTCCCAAGAGGCTAGTTCTTCAAATCTAAACAACTGATCAATCTTAGCTATCCATCTAGGGATGGGCGGAGTATCTGTTGAAAGCCAATAACATGGTATTAAGAGGCGGGCCGCGTCTAAAAGATGACTGAATAGGGGGGGAATGGACTCTTTTTGGGTGGGTATATATATCCCTTTAGCGTGGAGAATGCAATCCGAGCTTTCTTACCAGCCCAAATAAAGGATCTAATCATCCGATTAAAAGATTTGTAAAACGATTTGGGCACAGGAATTGGGAGGACTTGCTGAAGGTATGGTATGTCAATCTTGGGATAATGAGTGAAGTCACTATGTTTTTCCTGCCGAACCAGGATAACAGGAGATTGTCAAGGGAAGAGAGTTTGTCTTTTACTGAGTTAAGAAGTGGAGTATAATTTAGGCTAAAAAGGGTGTCAGGATTAGGGCTTCTTTTAATTCCCAGGTAGGTGATGTGTGGATTGTCCCAATTAAATGGTGAGTTCAATTTGAGTTCCTTTACTAAAGTAGAGGGGAAACCCACATTAAGGACATGGGATTTTGCTGAGTTAATTTTGAAGTTAGAGAACTTACCAAATAAATCCAGTATACGTTCAATGTGGGGAAAAGCTTTGACCGGGTTCGTGAACATAATAAGCAGGTCATCCGCAAATGCAGCAACCTTATGATTGTATCTACCAATGTTAACCCCTTGGATACCCTCCTCTCTCATAATAGCCTGTAAAAGGGATTCCATAACTAGGACAAACAGCAGAGGAGAGAGGGGGCAGCCCTGCCTAGTCCCATTGTGAATAGTGAAAGGAGAAGACAGGGAGTTATTTACCATTACAGATGCTGATGCATTTATATATAGGGAGAAGACAGCATTTAAGAACCTATCTGGTATCCCAAATGTGGACAGTACCATACACATATAATCCCAATCCACTCTGTCAAATGCCTTCTCAGCATCCGTACTGAGAAGGATCAGAGGGCACTTGGATTTTTTCACATGATATACGCAATTTATAACCCTAGCTGTGTTATCTTTCCCCTCCCTACCCCTAACAAAACCTACTTGATTTTTCTTTATTAAAGTAGGAATGAGGGAGGACAAATGAGAGGCTAGTAGTTTAGCTAAAATTTTTAAGTCAATGTTTAACAGAGAAATGGGACGGTAGCTCGCACACTCGGATCTATCCTTCCCCTCCTTGTGAATCAAGGAGATGTGGGCCTTCGACATATCTGTAGACATGTTGGAGCCATTTAAAGCGCTATTACAAACAAGTAAAAAAGGACTTAAAATTTTGGAAAGAGAACGGTAGTATGAGGCTGAAAGGCCATCAGGACCCGGGCATTTTCCTCTAGGAAGCTGTTTAATAGTGTCTTCCACTTCTTGTAAGGTAAAGGGGGCTTGTAACAGTTGGGCCTGTTCCGTGGACAGGGATGGTAGAGCCAATGATTTTAGAAAGGACTGGACTGGGTTATTGAGTGGGAAAGGATACTGTATCTTATTATCTAAGTTTTTTAGGTTATAAAGAGAATGATAAAATTCTTTAAATTGAGCTGTTATATCAGCTGGAGAACAAAAGTTTACCATTTGGGGTCTTGATCTGGGGAATAAAATTATGAGCTTTTCTTTGTTTGATACGCTGCATCATGAATTTGGATGCTCTATCACCATGGGCATAATATTTAAAGCGTGCCTGTAAATAGTATTTGGCTGAGGTAGATTTTAAAATCTTTTTTAAGGCCTCCCTTGTCGCAGTCAGTTCCGAGAGGTGTGAATCAAGTAGGGACTGTTTATTGAGGGTTTCCAATTTTTTTATTTTTTACCTATTTAACCTCTCATGAATGCCTTGTGAGCATCCCATAAGACCTGGCAGGAGTTGACTGAATATTGGTTGAGAGCAAAGTATTCCCTTAAGGCTTCTTGTGACTGGGACAAAGGGTCTCCTGGGGCGATTAGTTGCTCATTCAGACGCCATCTAAATGGACGAGGTTCTAGATTGGGGGTAGATAGTGATAAAAAGATAGGGGCGTGATCAGATAGATGCATAGTACCAATGCTGGCCTGGCTACAGAACTGGAGATGTTCCTTAGTAGTGAAAAGGTAGTCTAATCTGTGATAGGAACCGTGTACATGAGAGAAAAAGGAGTAATCTCTCGTTAGGATTGAAAAGCCTCCATACATCGCACACAGACCAATTGTGCAGTTTTTTTTTGAGACATCTAAGTTCTTTAATAGTTATAGATGATTTTTTAGAAGTGGAGTCAATATGAGGTTCAAGTGTTAGGTTGAAGTCTCCCCCCAATATAATTACTCCTTCTTTGAATGGCTCAAGCAGGGAAAGAACCTCTATAATCCATGAAGCCTGACCAGCATTGGGGGCATATAAATTAATAAATGTGTAAGTCTGATTGGCTATAGTTCCCTTAAGCAATAAGTATCTACCCTCTTGATCCTGGGTGTGAAACAAGTAATTGAATGGAAGATGTTTCCTTAGCCCAATACTTACTCCTCTGGAGGCCGAGGACCCTGAGCCACAGTGGTACCACTCCGCGAATAAGGAGTTCTTAAGGTTTGGGTATTTGTCAAATTTAAAATGGGTCTCCTGAAGAAATATGATTGAGCACTTTTCTTTTTTTAGGTATGAGAATACTTGGCTACGTTTAGAGGGGGAGTTGAATCCCTTCACATTGAAGGATGCTATACAAAGATCATCCATAATTCAAGGTGAGGGGATGCATGATATGCAAGTTTACTATATGATGTTTAATATGGATGGATAATATGAAGGGGGGGGTACTCAACCTCCAGAAGCGCAGAACCACTCTGTCCCCTTTTTCTTGGGTAGGATCGTGCATCTTGTACATCTAAGAAAGTACCTGAAAGAGGAACAAGAACAACAAAGGAAAAAGAAAAAAGAAAAAAGAAACAAAAAGCAATTAACAGTATAGAAAGCACAAACGAATGTGCAGGACATTTTGGCAGAGTTATAAACTCTTTATCTAATAGGGGGAAGAAAGGAAAATACCTTTCATTATATCCTTCCCTACAGCAAATAAGACCAAACCTAGATTCGCATGAGGAGAAGTAACAATATAAAATCGCAGTGTCAAGCGAAAAAAGCATTACTTAAAGTTACTGTAGGTGCATGCGAATTTAAACCTAACTGCAGGTAAATAGCTAAGCGAACATACAAAGATCGGAAGAAAATATTCGCACGGTGAAATTCGGATGGGAGCGTCCGCACTATGTAAAGTTCGCTGGTATATTAACTCTATGACAGTTCTGCGATTATGTACTATCAGAACAATATAAAATCGCAATGTCAAGCGAAAAAAACATTACTTAAAGTTAGGTGCGTGCTATTTAAACCTAACTGCCGGTAAATAGCTAAGTGAACAAATAAAGATCGGATGAAGATATTCGAAGGGTGAAATTCGGATAGGAGCGTCCGCACTATGTAAAGTTCGCTGGTATATTAACTCTATGACAGTTCTGCGATTATGTACTATCAGAACAATATAAAATCGCAATGTCAAGCGAAAAAAACATTACTTAAAGTTAGGTGCGTGCTATTTAAACCTAACTGCCGGTAAATAGCTAAGTGAACAAATAAAGATCGGATGAAGATATTCGAAGGGTGAAATTCGGATAGGAGCATCCGCACTTTGTAAAGTTCGCTGGTATATTGACTCTATGACAGTTCTTCTCGGGTGGAGGCATTCATTCTTCTCCCTCTCTGTTGTTTAGGAGTACGTGGAGGTTCCCAAGGAATGGAGGGAGGCAGGTCAGACAGAGTTGATATGTTTTGGAGCACTTCCCAGTTATCGATCGGGAGCGGTTGGATTTGAAAATGCAAGTAAATCCTCTCCAAATCCTTAGGTGAGGAGACAAGGAGACGGCGGCCGTCATGGGAAAATGAAAGTCCAAAGGGAAAGGACCATCGATAGAGAATTTTCTGAGAGCGCAGCCAATCCGTAAGTGGCTTCAGCGCTCTGCGCTTGCGAAGAGTAGATTGAGCAAGATCCTGAAAAATCGCGATTTCGTTGCAACCCAAATCAGCGACGGATTATTTCTAGCACCAGAGAGAATCGCTTCTTTAACCTCCTCACGACCGCCGTACGCAGGATTGCGTCTTCTCGGCGGTCGTGCTCTTCTGGGTGGACGCGCCGGTGCGTCCTCTCGCGAGACGCGAGATTTCCGGGTATGCCGGCCCGCGCATGCGCATCGCGGGCCGGCAAAATTCAAAGAAGAAGTTCGTCATCAACCTGCCGGCCACGATCATTGGCTGGCAGGTTGATGATTTTCAAAAAATCCAATCAGCAGCCATTTAACCCCACATATTAGTAAATATGATGGGGTTATATGGCTGCTGTGCTCCTCTGCTTCTTCTTTTGGTCGGTTGGTTCCAGCAGAGGAGCAGAGGAGCACACATCACTGTGAGTACCCACTACACTACACTTAGCCCCCAGATCACCCCAATTAACCCTTTGATCACCCCTTCTTGCCCCTGTCAATCACTAGTGAAAAGGAAAAAAGTGATCAGTGCAAACTGTCACTTTTTTTTTTTCACTGGTATTGACCGTTAGGTTTCAGTATAGTTTAGGCCCCTTGGTTAGGTAGTTTAGGGATCGGTTAGCGCCCAGCCCACCGCACCGCAGTCCGTTATTCGCTGATTAGCTAATCGCTAATCAGCATTTGTACTTTTATAGTATCTGAAAGTGATCAAAACTGATCACGGTCAGATCTATAATAGTATTAGTGTCACTTTAGTTCACCCTCCACCCAAAATGCAGTGTTTGCCCGATCAGGCCTGATCGGTCGCCCACACGTGTGTTCGCCCACGCCCGCCCTACCGCAGTGACAAAAAAATTATTATTTTTTGATCACTGCATATTCACTTTACACGCACTGCGGCGATAAAAAAATCAGTTTTGATATTTTTTATCAACCGCAGCGTTCTCCGGTACTTCGCTAGCCTCCCCTTTGTAAGACAGGCTTGCTTTTTTTTCTTGGGTAGTCTCAGGGAATACCCCTAAATTTAGTTGCCCAAATGTCTAACAGGGGGTATTCTTCTGAAGAGGCCTACAGGCTTCTGACCCAGTCGGATGAGGAGTGGGAACCCTCATCTGATGAATCCAGCGGGTCAGAATATGAACCTGTAGAAAGCAGTGGCTCTCTGACCCAAAGTTCGGACGAGGAGGCTGAGGTCCCTGATACCACCAGGCGTACCCGGCCCCGTGTCGCTAGACCGCAGGTTGCGCAGGATCCGCTTCAAGAGCAGCAGAGTGGGGCTGGTGCTGTCGGATTACGTGGTGAGGCATACACCAGCAGCCCAGCCCTTCCTGGACCTAGTACCAGCACTGCCGTACAACCTGGTGAAGTAGCGAGCACCAGAAGGGCAGTTGAAGCTGGTACGGTGGCACGTGCAGTAGTGACCCCGTCGCAGCCACCGCAAAGACGTGCCCATAGAGCCCCTAGAATCCCAGAGGAGCTGGGCAAACCCTGATTGGCAGTCCCCAACTTCAGCCGCACCTGTAGTTTTCCCTTTCACTGCCCAGTCTGGAGTTCGGGTTGAGACAGCTCAGATCGGTTCGGCCCTGGGATTTTTTGAGCTGTTCTTGACTGCGGAGCTCTTAGACTTAGTTGTGGCCGAAACAAACAGATATGCCACACAATTTATAACCGCTAACCCGGGAAGCTCTTATGCCCAGTCTTTCCGGTGGAAACCAGTCCAAGTTTCCGAAATTTTTTGGGCCTCCTCCTCAACTTGGGCCTGACAAAAAAGCATGAATTGCGGTCATATTGGTCCACGAACCCAATTCATCACATGCCCATGTTCTCTGCTGCTATGTCCAGGACACGATTTGAGACCATCCTGCGTTTCCTGCACTTTAGTGATAACAGCACCTCCCGTCCCAGAGGCCACCCTGCTTTTGACCGGCTCCACAAAATTCGGCCCCTCATAGACCATTTCAACCAGAAATTTGCAGATATTTATACCCCAGAGCAAAACATCTGCGTAGACGAGTCCCTGATACATTTTACCGGGCGCCTTGGCTTCAAACAATACATCCCAAGCAAGCGCGCCCGGTATGGGGTCAAATTGTATAAGCTCTGTGAAAGGGCCACAGGCTATACCCACAAATTTCGGATCTATGAGGGAAAAGATCAGACCCTGGAGCCGGTCGGTTGCCCTGACTACCTGGGGAGCAGTGGGAAGACAGTTTGGGACTTGGTGTCACCCTTATTCGGCAAGGGGTACCATCTTTATGTGGACAATTTTTACACAAGTGTGGCCCTCTTTAGGCATTTGTTTCTAGAATGGATTGGCGCCTGTGGTACCGCGCGAACTAGTCGCGCGGGCTTCCCCCAACGGCTCGTTACCACCCGTCTTGCAAGGGGGCAGAGGGCCGCACTGTGTAACGAAGAACTGCTCGCGGTGAAATGGAGAGACAAGCGTGACGTTTACATGCTCTCCTCCATTCACGCAGACACGACAATCCAAATTGAGCGAGCAACCCGTGTCATTGAAAAGCCCCTCTCAGTCCACGACTATAACCTTCACATGGGAGGGGTGGACTTCAATGACCAGATGTTGGCTCCGTATTTAGTGTCCCGCAGAACCAGACGCTGGTATAAGAAGGTGTCTGTATATTTAATTCAATTGGCTCTGTACAATAGTTTTGTTCTCTACAGTAAGGCTGGGAGAACAGGATCCTTTCTCAAATTTCAGGAAGAGATCATCGCGAACCTCCTGTACCCAGGAGGTTCCGTGGCCCCATCCACCAGTGTAGTTAGCCGTCTACACGAGCGACATTTCCCCAGTGTCGTTCCTGGTACCTCAAACCGACCGCCACCCCGAAAAAAATGTCGTGTCTGTAGCAGGAGTGGAATAAGGCGTGACACCCGCTATTTCTGTCCTGACTGTCCTGACCACCCTGCCCTATGCTTTGGAGAGTGTTTCCGGAAGTACCACATACAGGTACACCTAGCATAGGGATCATCTAACCAGGACAGGCACACAGGGCTATTAGGGCCCATTCACTCACAACTGCTGCAAACGTCTCCTTTCACATGGGACAAAGTGCATAACGCACTTCGCCACATCTTTGGGCGATTTGCGCTTTGCACATTGACCCATGGGGAAGGAGAGGTTTGTTCTATAAAGGTAAAAAAAAAAAAAAAAAAAAACACCAGTAAGCAAACACGTTAATGTTTAGTTCAAAAAGTTAAAGTTTATATGTTCTGTTCCAAAGTTAATAAAATTATTGCGTTGTGGCCTGGTTTTTTCTTTTTTTTTTTTTTTTTTTTTTTACCTTCCAGGTGGACCAACCGATCTACTAGCTGCAGCACCGATGTGCATTCTGACAGAAGCATTGCGCTGCTGTCAGATTACACGCAAGTCGGTGTATGCGGCGCTGCAAGAAAGGATTTTCTCCTCTGCAGTGACAGATACGTTTGCCAAGGCATACGAGCTGAGGAGGAGGCGGCGTTACACTTTGTATATATATAAAAAAAATATATAAAATCCCGGCAATGATTTATTCATCCACATCGATTGATGCGAATGGAGAAATCTGGTTTGCCAGGGCATACGAGCTAAGTGGGTATGGATGTTGGGCGGAGCTCCTATGTCCTGGCAGACGCCTTTCCCCTCCATTTTTTTTTGGGGCAGAGATTTTTTCATCCACATTGATCGATGCGAATGAAGAAATCTGTGCCGTTCATTTTTTTCTTTCAGCCCAGAGGCTGAACGGAAAAAAATAAATCTCATTACCTGTATGCTCAATATAAGGAGAATAGCAGAAACTCCTAATGCTGGCCATACATGTAATGATTGCGGAGACCCTCAAAAGCCAGGGCAGTACAAACACCCCACAACTGACCCCATTTTGGAAAGAAGACACGCCAAGGTATTTGCTGAGGGGCATATTGAGTCCATGAAAGATTTAAATTTTTGTCCTAAGTTAGCGGAAAGTGAGACTTTGTGAGAAAAAACAAAAAAAAAACAATTTCCGCTAACTTATGCAAAAAAAAAAAAAATTCTATGAACTTGCCAGGCCCCTCATTGGATACCTTGGGGTGTCTTCTTTCCAAAGTGGGGTCACATGTGGGGTATTTATACTGCCCTGGCTTTTTAGGGGCCCTAAAGCGTGAGAAGAAGTCTGGGATCCAAATGTCTAAAAATGCCCTCCTTAAAGGTATTTGGGCACCTTTGCGCATCTAGGCTGCAAAAAAGTGTCACACATCTGGTATCGCCGTACTCAGGAGAAGTTGGGGAATGTGTTTTGGGCTGTCATTTTACATATACCCATGCTGGGTGAGAAAAATATCTTGGTCAAATGCCAACTTTGTATAAAAAAATGGGAAAAGTTGTCTTTTGCCAAGATATTTCTCTCACCCAGCATGGGTATATGTAAAATGACACCCCAAAACACATTCCCCAACTTCTCCTGAGTACGGCGATACCAGATGTGTGACACTTTTTTGATGCCAAGGTGGGCAAAGGGGCACATATTCCAAAGTGCACCTTTCGGATTTCACCGGTCATTTTTTACACATTTTGATTGCAAAGTACTTCTCACACATATGGGCCCCTAAATTGCCAGGGCAGTATAACTACGCCACAAGTGACCCCATTTTGGAAAGAAGACACCCCAAGGTATTCCGTGAGGGGCATGGCGAGTTCCTAGAATTTTTTATTTTTTGTCGCAAGTTAGTGGAATATGAGACTTTGTAAGAAAAAAAATAAAAGAAAAAAATCATCATCATTTTCCGCTAACTTGTGACAAAAAATAAAAAGTTCTATGAACTCACTATGCCCATCAGCGAATACCTTAGGGTGTCTACTTTCCGAAATGGGGTCATTTGTGGGGTTTTTCTACTGTCTGGGCATTGTAGAACCTCAGGAATCATGACAGGTGCTCAGAAAATCAGAGCTGTTTCAAAAAGCGGAAATTCACATTTTTGTACCATAGTTTGTAAACGCTATAACTTTTACCCAAACCATTTTTTTTTTGCCCAAACATTTTTTTTTTATCAAAGACATGTAGAACAATAAATTTGGCGAAAAATTTATATATGGATGTCGTTTTTTTTGCAAAATTTTACAGCTGAAAGTGAAAAATTTCATTTTTTTGCAAAAAAATCGTTACATTTTGATTAATAACAAAAAAAGTAAAAATGTCAGCAGCAATGAAATACCACCAAATGAAAGCTCCATTAGTGAGAAGAAAAGGAGGTAAAATTCATTTGGGTGGTAAGTTGCATGACCGAGCGATAAACGGTGAAAGTAGTGTAGTGCCGAAGTGTAAAAAGTGCTCTGGTCATGAAGGGGGTTTCAGCTAGCGGGGCTGAAGTGGTTAACTGGGAAATAAAGAAATTTACAAATAATGTCCCGCGAAGGCTCATTCGGAAGCGGTTTGGGCCTTAATGCTCTATGAGCCCTTTCGATTATAATCTCCAGTGCTGTGTCCGGGCCTAGTATTTGGAGACAGATTTGCAACACTGCCTCGGATATATCACTGGGACCAACAGATTCAGGGATACCTCTAAGGCCTCATGCACACGACAGTATTTTTTCACGGTCCGCAAAAACGGGGTCCGTGGGTCCGTGATCCGTGACCGTTTTTTCGTCCGTGGGTCTTCCTTGATTTTTGGAGGATCCACGGACATGAAAAAAAAGTCGTTTTGGCGTCCGCCTGGCCGTGCGGAGCCAAACGGATCCGTCCTGAATTACAATGCAAGTCAATAAGGACGGATCCGTTTGACGTTGACACAATATGGTGCCATTTCAAACGGATCCGTCCCCATTGACTTTCAATGTAAAGTCTGGAGTTCTTTTATACCATCGGATTGGAGTTTTCTCCAATCCGATGGTATATTTTAACTTGAAGCGTCCCCATCACCATGGGAACGCCTCTATGTTAGAATATACTGTCGGATATGAGCTACATCGTGAAAATCAGATCCGACAGTATATTCTAACACAGAGGCGTTCCCATGGTGATGGGGACGCTTCAGGTTAGAATATACTGAAAAACTGTGTACATGACTGCCCCCTGCTGCCTGGCAGGTGCTGCCAGGCAGCAGGGGGCAGACCCCCCCCCCCCCTGTTTTTAACTCATTGGTGGCCAGTGCTGCCGCCCCCCCCCTCCCTCCCCTGTGCGGCCGCCCCCCCCCCTCCCTCCCCTGTAGTAAACTCGTTGGTGTCCAGTGGGCCCCCCCTCCCTCCCCTGTAGTTAACTCGTTGGTGGCCAGTGGGCCCCCCTCCGTCCGCTATAGATAACTCATTGGTGTCCAGTGGGCCCCCCCTCCGTCCGCTGTAGATAACTCATTGGTGTCCAGTGGGCCCCCCCTCCGTCCGCTATAGATAACTCATTGGTGTCCAGTGGGCCCCCCCTCCCTCCGCTGTAGATAACTCGTTGGTGGCCAGTGGGCCCTCTCCCCTCCCTCCCCCTCCTAATTAAAATCGCCCCCCTATCATTGGTGGCAGTGGTGAGTACCGATCGGAGTCCCAGTGTAATCGCTGGGGCTCCGATCGGTAACCATGGCAACCGGGACGCTACTGCAGTCCCGGTTGCCATGGTAGCTTAGCAATTTGTAGAAGCTTCATACTTACCTGAAGAGCTGCGATGTCTGTGACCGGCCGAGAGCTCCTCCTACTGGTAAGTGAAAGGTCTGTGCGGCGCATTGCTTATAGCACAGACCTGTCACTTACCAGTAGGAGGAGCTCCCGGCCGGTCACAGACATCGCTGCTCTTCAGGTAAGTATAAAGCTTCTACAAATTGCTAAGCTACCATGGCAACCGGGACTGCAGTAGCGTCCCGGTTGCCATGGTTACCGATCGGAGCCCCAGCGATTACACTGGGACTCCGATCGGTACTCACCACTGCCACCAATGATAGGGGGGCGATTTTAATTAGGAGGGGGTGGGAGGGGAGAGGGCCCACTGGCCACCAATGAGTTATCTATAGCGGACGGAGGGGGGGCCCACTGGACACCAATGAGTTATCTATAGCGGACGGAGGGGGGGCCCACTGGACACCAATGAGTTATCTATAGCGGACGGAGGGGGGGCCCACTGGACACCAATTAGTTAACTACAGGGGAGGGAGGGGGGGCTGGCTACCAAGAAGTTAACTACAGGGGAGGGAGGGGGGGGGGGGGGCGGCCGCACTGGCCACAAATGAGTTAAAAACAGGGGGGGGGGGGTCTGCCCCCTGCTGCCTGGCAGCACCTGCCAGGCAGCAGGGGGCAGTCATGTACACAGTTTTTCAGTATATTCTAACCTGAAGCGTCCCCATCACCATGGGAACGCCTCTGTGTTAGAATATACTGTCGGATCTGAGTTTTCGCGAAGTGAAAACTCACCTCTGAAAAAGCTTTTATGCAGACGGATCTTCGGATCCGTCTGTATGAAAGCAACCTACGGCCACGGATCACGGCCACGGATGCCAATCTTGTGTGCATCCGTGTTCTTTCACGGACCCATTGACTTGAATGGGTCCGTGAACCGTTGTCCGTCAAAAAAATAGGACAGGTCATATTTTTTTGACGGACAGGATACACGGATCACGGCCTCGGCTGCAAAACGGTGCATTTTCCGATTTTTCCACGGACCCATTGAAAGTCAATGGGTCCGCGAAAAAAAACGGAAAACGGCACAACGGCCACGGATGCACACAACGGTCGTGTGCATGAGGCCTAAATCGTAGGTTGTTTCTTCTTCCCCTGTTTTCCTGGTCCTCCAGCACTGTGTAAAGCAGATTTATATGGGCTTGGTGTTCAGCCAGATTAGAAGACACCTCCTTCTGGTGTGTCACTATCTTTTGCTGATTTCCCTCGAGGGTCTCCACTCTCGATCCAATATGGCGAATGTCACTCCTAATAGCTGCTAATTCCGAGCTGAGGGGTTCTAAGGCTTCAGCCAACGAGTCCTTGAGAAAGCTTCTAGAGATTGGAAGGGTGTCTGGGCTAAGGGAGTTCTCCTACCTCCTTCAGCACCGGACGGAGCATGTTGCTTGTGGCTGGCGGCCTTCGGCGTTCCCGGCGCCATTTTAGTTTCCTTTGCCACGTATACAGCCGCAGTCTTTTTGAGAAATTTATCAATTTCTCCGGGTAGAGTCGCCGTTTTAACAGGACCGGAGGGTTCAGCGTTCTTTTGACCTCCGATTTTAACCATTTTCAGTCTGGTTAGCTGATAATTAGAGGCTTGGAAGGATATCTATGTAGCGGAGCTACGCTTCACACAGCCATCCACTCTTAGCGCAGGCTCCGCCCCCCAATGGAGTACTTTTTATCGCTTAATTTCTTTATAGCCCTACGCCATTTTTTTTATATATTTTTTGGGCGCTGTTTAAGAGGGATCCTTCCTTTAAGGATATTGAGAGCGATCTCGCCAATAGCTGATATCAAATCATTACTGGCGTTATGTAATATTGATTTTCAGGCCTTCAGATTTTTTTGACCATTTTTTTTTCAAATATCCCAATTATGCCAGATTCTGTTTGACATCCTTACAGCACCAGCTGTAAGGATGTCTAACAAAAATAACCGTAAAGATGTGAGATACCTAATTTTAGAGCTTCTTTTTACACACATAAGTCACCGGCAGATTTGGTGGGAACAGACCGGTTCTGAGTCGTAGGTCCTCATGCGTGTCAGATCTTAAATCTATGAGTAAATAGCCGTAAGGCTTGTGTGTAGCATCTTCAAAAGCTTCTAAAAAGAAACGTGTTTTACCGGGGTACATCTGCCGAGCCAACGTAATAACCTTGGGATACAAATAGCTGGGGGCACCTCCAACAATAGAAAAAGAGTGCCGGCTCACGGTATGAAATAAACGATGCAAAAGAGAAGAAAAAGAATACCGAAACGAGAGCCGCACATCTAAAATATAACAAATTTATTGGAAAAGACAGACACAACACAAAATGATTAAAAATTGTCGTATACAACAAATCAAGGCTATGTAAACCATATATCAGTACATGCCATCCTGGCTCACCACAGACATATGGGCAAACCCCCACATCAATTAATAGATAACAATAAAGTGCATGTAATCCATCAACAGGAATGAAAAATTCAAAATACTTATCATAAAAAGTATATCATGATGGGGGGCCTGCGTGGCGGTCAGGAGAAGAGCCCAACGCGTATCGCCAGACTTGCTGGCTTCCTCAGGAGAGCCAACGTAATAACCTGTAATTTATCACGAGGGTTCTTAAAAAGGACCATGTATTTAGAGTTTACATTTATGATTCGGCTTTTCTTACCCTGACAAAAAACGTTTTGAACGAGATACATAATGCTCAAATTTCTGTGGTGTACGTATTTGGTGAATGCGTTTTGTATTTCAAGATTTTCACAAGCCGCCTCCATAAGATCTTCAACAACAGCCAAATTTACCTTGTCCGTTGGAAATAGATCAGCGTCTGTAAAATTTTGCGGGACCCCCTCGATAAACCTGATATTTGTAAACAAACAGGTTAGTTCATCATACAATTTCTGCCAACACGCGTAAAACCAAATGACATTATCAGGTTTGTGCGACATTAACGTATCCTTGTGTATTAATAAATTTTTAACAAAAAAACTCTTTCCGGAATTTGAGGGTCCTGCTAGAATACACGAAAAAGGGTGTTGAAATTGTGCAGACATGTTTAATAGCCAAAGGGCAACGTTGTAAAGTCAGCCGTCAGCTGTCTCTTAGTGTAGACGCACTTTTGCGTTTTACGTAACAGTCTTGTCTCTATGGTCAAGCGCTTCCTATTTCTGAATCAATACGGTTTTCCCGTTGTTAAGTTTGTAGCCGTAAGTCTTTGGGCCAGCGGATACAAACTCGGTAATGTGGGCATCGTTGGGTATTTCACAAGTTAGTTCACTGAGAAAATCACCCACGGGTGGAGTCCATTCAGACCCCTTACTCACGAATATGTGTTGTGATAAAGACAACGTTTCTGTAGCCTGTCTAGGAGCTTGTATAATTCGAGTCTGGCATAGGCGGTTGTAAAACAGGCTATAAAAATTTAGTGTTTTTGTTATGGGTGTAGCGCTCTTTTACATAGCGCCAATTGACTACGGCCATATCGTCATCTATGAAATTAACCTCGGAGAGGTCGTAGTACGGCACAAAAGCAAATTTGAAAAGTTCGTCAGGGTCCGTGACTATGCTGGTACGTGACAAGTTAGAACACTGTCCAAACTTACCCCACAAAGAGTTTAGGAACAGTTTTGAAATTTGTCTTTTTGCTGGGTTTACAGCTATCTTATCAAATCGCAAGCGGACATCATTTAAAAAAAAAAAAGGCATCTATGTACGCCGTTTTTTCAGAATCCGTTTTACACCAACTGGGATAACCGGAAGCCTCCTGTTTATCTCTGAGGTGTAATTTGATGTACGGTTCGAACAGATCGTCTGTTGTGTTCGGAAAATGCCAGATCTCGTAAATCTCGACGATCCTGTAACCTTTTTCAACAGCTAAAACTAGTTCTATGGTGCACCGTGTACCGGTCAGGGAACGCTCATCATCTGTGTGGCTGCAAATGTCTTTCTGACAGTTCGAGGCGAATGTGTAACATAGCGGAAACATTAGTTTTTTATTTAGCTTTACAGGCAGGAACGGAAAAAATAAATCTCTGGGCGGGTACACTTTAACTCTGGCAATGCCAAAGTATTTTTTGATGTAGCCAAAATGATCATAAATGATTTTTGGGTGTCCTACAGGGTAAGTCTTAGTTATATTAACAAAAGGGTACAGACTGGTGAAATCGTAATAATGCACTGTTTCATCGGACTGCACCTTGTGATAAAGTTTAATGGTGTTAGTGCGACCGCCGTAAAGCGCGTCACGAGGTTCCAAAGGAGTCGGGAATTTCATTTTAATTAGAAAGTCTTTGATCCCCGAATCGTTTGCAATCATTGCCCGCCACTCGTGTTCCCACAGGACGCAGACCGTAAAGCCTTGTCTCTATAGTCGGCTTTTCCTGACTAGGAAAGATTGGTACAGCTGCCTGTAGGACGATTTAGTAAGCTCATTGCTGTCCAGAGAGGCCGGACTGGGACGCAGGTAAGGGGAGGCCGTCATGATGGGTTTGGGTAGGAAGGGCCTGGGTGGGAATTAGTTAACTGGGGTGGGGAGGAGTGGTTAGGGTGATTAGGTAGGTGGCATTTAGGGGTTAAATAGGGGTGACCGGCAGTTATCCGGCGCCATTTTTCGGGGGAAGCAATCTGTGGAGCAGCTTACCATGGCGGCGGTGGAGGCGATGCTGCAGCGGCTGAGAGCGGAGGCGGCGGTCAGAGGTCCGGAATGGCTACAAGGACAGGTAGCCAGTTTCCTGGGGGGGGGGGGGCGGCGGGTGCCGAGAGCCCGCCGCCGGGCGCCACACGGTCGCGGCGGGGGCGGCCGCCGGCGCGCCTGAGCCAAGATGATACCCCCCGGGTCCGGCGCCGGGTCAGGAGCCCCTCTGGGGACCCTCCGCGCCGGGGGGCCAATGTGCAAACTCCCTCCAGGTCCTCCCGGCGCGGGAGGAATCCATGTGGTCGGCGGGGCCCAGTGAGGGGCGGTGCGGCAAGTGCTCCGTCTCTGGCAGCGAGCGGCTTGGTGGCTGGAGCTGGTACTGCAGGCTCCCCTCTCCAGGCTGGGGGGGGGGGTGCTGCTCGGCGTGGGAGAGGCAGCAGTGGCGGCAGGGGACACGAGGGTGTGCACCAGGAAGGTGGTGGGGTGCACAGGCCTCTGCAGCATGACGGACAGCTGGCCGCTGGTCCTGCCCACCGTGAGGAAGAGGAGGAAGAATCGTTTTCGGCGTCCGGTGTGGTCGTTCCGGTGATGGCGGGGTCACATAGTCAGGATTCAGGACTTCCAGCTGCGGGGTTCACAGCGCCCCGGCAGCCAGGTGAGGCGGCGTTAGGTGCTTTTCTTGCGCTGGCGCAGGGTTCTGGGTTGGGGGGTGTCGGTGGGGGGCAGATTGATATGATTGCGGGCTTGGGGCAGTTATTGTGTGGGCTGGCTGGGGTCGAGTCGGGGAGTAGTGTGTCCGGGGGGGGGGTCCTCTGCAGGCGTGGGGGATTTGGTCTGGTGGGGGCGTGGGGCCTGGGGGCTCGGGGGTCGCGGCTGCGGCTTCCGTGTCGGTGCAGACGCAGGCAGGCAGTGACGATGAGCGGCCGCGGGTGGACGATGCGGCCCGTGGGGAGGTTTATGTGTGTTTTGAGGGCCCGCTGGGTGCGCACCTGAAGCAGGAGGTCAGGGATCGGTTTTAATCTGGACGTGGCGAGGCGGAATGGGTCGAAGAGGGAGGAGGAAGAAAAGCGGGGTTATAGACTGATACCGCGCACGTTTGCGAATTGGCTGCAGGCGTTTGCCATTTTGGCTAGCGTGATTGGGGAGAAGGCGCCGGACAGCTGTTCGGCACTTTTTTGCTATTTGGACGCGATTGGGGAGGCGTATAGGGTGTATGGGGGTTCGGGGTGGTTGAGATATGATGAACAGTTTCGTCAGAGGAAGGCGGTCTGCCAGAGTGTGCGGTGGGACCATAAGGATATAGGGTTGTGGATGAAAGTGATGGCACTGGTGCGGTCTGGGCATCCCTTTCGGGGGGAGCAAGGGGGTCAGTCGGGATTTGCAACGGCGGCGGCCAAGGGATTGTGCTTCCTTTTCAATGAAGGGAGCTGCAAGTTCGGGCCCAAGTGCAAGTTTAAGCACGAGTGTTCTTCTTGCGGGTGGGGACACGGTGCCAGCCGGTGTTTTAGGGGGGCGAGGCAGAAAGGGGGGGAGGCTGGTGGAAAAGGGCTGGACGCCAGTGCGAGTGGTCGTGATGGCGGGGTTCCTAGATAGGTACCCGGACAAGGGGGCGGCGGAATTTTTGCGGAAGGGGTTTACTGAGGGGTTTAGTATTCCGTCACGCCCGGTGGAGCGGGGGTTTGGGGTTGGGAGGAATTTGCGGTTGGCTTTGGAACACAGGGAGGTGGTGTCGGAGAAGCTGGCCAGGGAGGTGGCGCTGGGTAGGATGGATGGGCCGTTTTCTGAACTGCCTTGGGAGGATTTGAGGGTTTCTCCTTTGGGGGTAGTGCCCAAGAAGGAGCCGAACAAGTTTCGGCTCATTCATCACTTGTCTTTCCCAAAGGGGGCGTCGGTCAACGATGGTATTGATCCTGAGCTTTGTTCGGTGGTTTATACCTCCTTTGATGCGGCGGTAGGATGGGTGCGTAGGTTGGGGCCAGGGGCCTTGTTGGCGAAAACGGACATTGAGGCGGCGTTCCGGTTGTTGCCCGTTAATCCTGATAGTTTGCACTTGTTGGGTTGTTTCTGGGATGGCGGGTACTTTGTGGATAGGTGTTTGCTGATGGGGTGCTCGGTGTCTTGCGCATACTTTGAAACCTTCAGTTCCTTTTTGGAGTGGGTGGTTAAGGATGTGTCAGGGTGTGTGTCGCTGATTCACTATCTTGATGATTTTTTGTGTTTGGGTCCGGCGGAGTCCCGGGTTTGTTCATTGTTATTGTCTATGTTGCAGTATGTTTTTGAGTCGTTCGGGGTGCCGTTGGCGGTGGAAAAGACGGTGGGGCCCACGACGGAGTTGAGTTTTTTGGGCATTGTTATTGACACGGTTAGGATGGAGTGTCGGTTGCCTGAGGAGAAGGTTTTGGATTTGAGGGGGCGGTTGGGAGCGCGATGAGGGCGCACAAGATTTATTTGAGGGATTTGCAATCGCTGTTGGGTAAGTTAAATTTTGCGTGTCGGATTATGCCGATGGGGCAAATTTTTTGTAGGAGATTAGCGGCCGCTACTGGTGGGGTGGTTGTCCCCCATTCGTTTGGGTCGGGAGTTGAAGGGTGATTTGGGGGTTTGGGACAAGTTTTTGAGGAATTTCAATGGCAGGGCGTTGGTGCTGGGGGAGGTGGTGGATAGTTTTGATTTGTATTCGGATGCGGCCGGGGGGATAGGTTTCGGGGTGTTCTGTGGTGGCCAATGGTGTGCGGGTCCGTGGCCGGAGTCTTGGGTGTTGAGGGGTTGGGTTCGCAATGTTGCATTGCTTGAATTGTTTCCGATTGTTTTGGCGGTGGTGCTCTGGAGGGATAGGTTCCGTGATAGGAAGGTTCGATTTCACTGCGACAACCTCGGGGTGGTACAGGCGATTAATGGTTTGATGGCCTCTTCCCCCCCGGTGGTAAAATTGTTGCAGCATTTGGTGTTGTGTTGCTTGGAGATTAATGCTTGGATTGTGACGGTGCATGTGCCAGGGGTTGAGAACGGTGTGGCTGACTCTCTTTCTCGTTTGCAGTGGGAGCGTTTTCGGCAACTCGCCCCTGGAGGTACAGTAGCTGGGTTGTTAAGGGAGTCTTTGAGTGCTGGAACTTGGACGGAGTACGGTAAGGCCTGGAGTGAGTGGGAGGGGTGGTGTGCTGAGTTGGGGGTAGGGGTCAATGAGGGGGAGGTTCCGTTGGTATTGTTTTTGGGGAATTTGGCGGAGATGGGCAGGTCAATAGTGCAGGTGAATCGGGTTATGGCGGGGTTGGCGTTTGGTTTCAAGCTTAGGGGCTTCCCTGATTTTACCAAGACCTTTTTGGTTCGGCAGGTGTTGAAGGGGTGTAGGAGGGGGAAGCGTGTTGCGGATCAGAGACGTCCGGTTTCTTTTGCTCTATTGTTGAGGTTAGGGGAGCAGCTGGGTGTGGTTTGTCGGTCTGGGAGTGAGGTACGATTGTTTGGGTTGGCTTTCTCGTTGGCGTTTTTCGGGGCTTTTCGGCTGGGTGAGTTGGTGTGTCCTAGTGTAACTAGGGCTGGGAGTTTGTGTTGGGGGGATGTGGACTTGTATGGTGATCGGGTGGTGGTGCGGATTCGGGTGTCTAAAACGGATAGGGAAGGTAGGGGGTGTTGTGTGTCGCTGTTTGGGATTCCGGGGTGCAGGTTGTGCCTGGTGCGATGCTTGAGGCAGTATCGGGAGGGGGTGAGTTTTGGGGCCATGGGGCCCCTGTTGAGGCATGAGGATGGATCGTTTCTGTCGCGTTTTCAGTTTGTGGCAGTGTTTAAGATATGTTTGGGGGCTATGGGAATGGACTCTACGCTTTTTACGGGTCATTCCTTTAGGATGGGGGTGGCTACGGAGGCGGCGAGGTTGGGTTTGAGCGAGGAGGTGATTAAGAAAATAGGGAGATGGGAGTCTTCTCGTTTTAAATCCTATGTGCGGTTGGGAGGTTGGTGAGTTGGGTTTTTGGTATTAATTTTCTTTTGTTTCTGTTGCAGGTGCGGTTTTGGTGTGGATTCTGGGGCATTCCTTTGTTTTCTGGGGAGCGCTGCGGGCGGATGTGCGACCGGAGGGGCGTCAGCTTGATTTCAGTAGGGACGAGGCAGTGCTGCGATGGTTGGGGAGTAGGGGTATGTTGTGGGGAAGTGTGTTGAGGGAGGTGCATCGTTTTGTGAGGTTGGATCGGGCCCCCGATGTGTTGGTGTTGCATGTCGGGGGTAATGATTTGGGGGTTAGGCCGTGTCGGGAGCTTATTAAGGATATTAAGTTTGATCTGTTGAGGTTGTGGTCTTTGTTTCCAGGTATGGTGACGGTTTGGTCCGACATTGTGGCCAGGAAGAAGTGGAGAGAGGCGCGTTCGGTTGAGCGGGTCAACAAGGCCAGGGTGAAGGTGAATAGGGCTATTGGGAGGTTTGTGGCGCGGAATGGTGCGGTGGCGGTTCGGCATACGGACTTGGAAGCGGGGAGTGGTGGTTTTTGGAGGGCGGATGGTGTTCACCTGAATGCAGGTGGGCATTGATCTTTGGGCTTTGGGATTGCAGAATGGAATCGAACGTGCTTTGCGTTTGTGGAGGAACGCGCATGCTTGAGGGAGTTTGTAAGGTTCAAGCTGCGCGTTGTTGGCGGTGGGAGATCATAGAAGCTGGTGGTTTATGACGGTAGTGTAAATGGGAGGGCCTCAATGGTGGGGCTGGACTCTCATAGTTTAGGTACTTGGTTAATTGGAGAAGGCATCCATCAGTTGGTGTCTTCGAGCTGGTGCTTACGGCTGGAGGCAAGATGGAGTTGCCAGGTTGGCTTATGGTGGATGGTAACATTTTGGGGCTTCTACGTTCTCCCTCGTCAGGGGTTAATGTTGATTGTAATGTTATTGTTATTTATGGATGTATTTATTTTATTAATAAAACGGCTGCTGTGGCCGATTTAATCGAAAGCAAAGTGTGTGGTGTCTTATTGGGTTGGTACTTGGTTGGGACAAAAAGGAGAAGTTATGGTAGGCCCTGAGTAAGTGACCAATAACCCATCAAGAGAGGCCGGACTGGGACGCAGGTAAGGGGAGGCCGTCATGATGGGTTTGGCTAGGAAGGGCCTGGGTGGGAATTAGTTAACTGGGGTGGGGAGGAGTGGTTAGGGTGATTAGGTAGGTGGCGTTTAGGGGTTAAATAGGGGTGACCGGCAGTTATCCGGCGCCATTTTTCGGGGGAAGCAATCTCCCTCCCTCCCTTAGGTTTGTGGGGTGCAGCTGTAGGGTTGGTGGGGCATGTTGCGGCAGTCGAGGCGGTGGGAGATCATAGAAGCTGGTGGTTTATGACGGTAGTGTAAATGGGAGGGCCTCAATGGTGGGGCTGGACTCTCATAGTTTAGGTACTTGGTTAATTGGAGAAGGCATCTATCAGTTGGTGTCTTCGAGCTGGTGCTTACGGCTGGAGGCAAGATGGAGTTGCCAGGTTGGCTTATGGTGGATGGTAACATTTTGGGGCTTCTACGATCTCCCTCGTCAGGGGTTAATGTTGATTGTAATGTTATTGTTATTTATGGATTTATTTATTTTATTAATAAAACGGCTGCTGTGGCCGATTTAATCCAAAGCAAAGTGTGTGGTGTCTTATTGGGTTGGTACTTGGTTGGGGGAAAAAGGAGAAGTTATGGTAGGCCCTGAGTAAGTGACCAATAACCCATCATGCTCGTTATAGCACACAGGACACCCGTGATAAAAACAGCCCTGAAATCCAAAAGCTGTGTGTTTACTGTTAACAAACGCATACCCGTCCCAAAAATATTTACCAACCTTTTTTCACCGCCCTTTAACGCGTGTTGTATAGAAATGCCTTCAGCATGTTCAATGTAAATGAGCCACTGTATAGCGGGTGTTGAAAATCGTTTCTGGGTCTTGTGGTAATTATCTGCAGGGACAATCGCTATGGTATTTTTGGGTAGAAATTTAAACCGATACATAGCCATGCACACGGATGCCAATGTGATAAGTTGGAGCGGATCAATACATTTATTGACCGTTCTGTATTTCTTTTTACGTTTAATGTATTGCAGAACTTTTTGTTCCGTCATGGCCATAATCGTGTCCCTGTAACACTCACAAGCCCTTCTCAAAACCTCAACATCCTGCTTACAGTAAGCTTTTAACTCTTCCTGAAAATTAAAGGTGTAATTTTTATGTTTCTCGTACCAATCTGTGAATTCTTTTTTCTCACCGGGCATCATGTAATCGATGCTGTAATACCTAGCGGCCGGTAGGATGCCTATGTAGTTTTGATTTTCTGCCGTGTTGAAAAAATGCGGGAAGTGACCCTTGGCGCCTGAAAAACCCATAGCCTCGGGCATCTTGCTGAGCTTCATAGGCATGAAATTCAGAGAGTCTATGAATCTAATTTTTAAGTCATTCACATTAACCGACCGCCTTAATTTATAATATCAATTTTACATTTTTCATTAATCAACTCCTGTAAAACAAAATAAGCATCGTAGCGTCCTGCATTGTGAGCTATGAACGTGTAACCCAAAGACTTACCGTCGGCAAAAAATCACACAAAGTCACGAGTACAGGATTTTCCGCTAAAATGCCAGGAGTTTGGGCCGTATAGTGTGGTTGCGTAAATGTTTCTTGCATGCATTCAAAATCGTAAAAGATATACTTGTCAGTCATTTTTTGGGGATTGTATGACTGCATGTAACAAACATGGTCATCAAATTTGTCAACCTGTCCACCGCAGATGGTGCATTTTAAACCGTTACATTTGTGCTCATCGCCGCAGTCTAAATATTTGTAACAAAATCCGCAAAAAGTGTTTTTCTTACAAAGAGCTTTATCACTAAGTGCCAGGTTTCTATGTGTTTCAAAACAATCCTCTGAACGACAATACGTCCTACATATTGGGCAACGTGTATTATTAGACTGCTCAACACAATTCGGGCTCTGGCACGCTTTACAAAACGGCATACGCCCGTGTCGATATTTATGTTTGTATACAGTGCAACAAACGTAGCAAAAATAATCAAAACCGATAAAATCTTTTAGATTTTTTATGCCATAATAATGCTTTTCATGGTGCATTATATAGACGGTCTTTTCTTTAGCTGTGTGGGCTGTGTGATAATAATGCCACTGCCCCCTATTGTTGTACAAAAATTAAATTGCGATTTTAATTTTTTTTTCAAATTCTGCGACGTCAGTAAAAGACACCAAATACCCCTCGGGTATTTGTAAGTCTCTATGCAGTTGTCGAGCTTTCTCTAACAATGCAACGTCGCTCAAAGCACTACCCTCCAAAATAGCGTAAACACTAGCGGCCAGACAGACGTTATTATCGTAATTATTAAAATCGTATAAATGTTTTTTACGATCAATAATCCGACTGTACGCAACACCGCCCAAACGCCTTCTGGCCCCACCACGGCGACACCTGACAATGATGACAACTAGTTTAAGTGTATTACCGGCTATGCACTCCGCGTTACTCTTCAAAGCGATATTGTCCAAAAATGTTTCGGCTCTAAATCGATCTCTAGAATACCTATTAGAAAAAATCTAATCAAACGTTTTGCCGCCGTCTAAACACAATTGTATGAAATCACCCGGATCGGCGTCCCGTAAAATCCTATCTAACAATGTCTGTATAGAAGCGTGTATTGCATCAAGAGCGTCAACAAATGAGCGAATGGATTCGAGGTTAGTGAATCTGAAGTGTTCCGTGTACATGGTACTGTTAAAATTCGCTAAGCAACATGTAGGTAAATCCCCTGCAAACAAATGTGGATAGGGAAATGAATAAAAATAAAAATAAAATAAATAAAAATTAACCAATATCAATTGGAGAGAGGTCCCATAGCAGAGAATCTGGCTTCACGTCACCCACCACTGGAACAGTCCATTCTCAGATATTTAGGCCTCGGCACCCAGGCAGAGGAGAAAGGTCCCGTAACAGAAAATCTGGATTCATGTCAGCAGAGAATCAGTCTTCATATCATAGCAGAGAATCAGGCTTCACGTCACCCACCACTGTAACAGTCCATTGTCATAAATTTAGGCCCCGGCACCCAGGCAGAGGAGAGGGGTCCCATAACACAGAATCTGGCTTCATGTCAGCAGAGAATCAGTCTTCATATCATAGCAGAGAATCAGGCTTCACGTCAGCCACCACTGCAACAGTCCATTGTCATAAATTTAGGCCCCGGCACCCAGGCAGAGGAGAAGTTCATTCAACTTTGGGTTGCCCCGCAATATAATGGTAAAATGAAAATAAAAATAGGATTGAATGAGGAAGTGCCCTGGAGTCCAATAATATATGGTTAAGGGGAGGTAGTTAATGTCTAATCTGCACAAGGGACGGACAGGTCCTGTGGGATCCAGGCCTGGTTCATTTTTATGAACGTCAGCTTGTCCACATTGGCTGTAGACAGGCGGCTGCGTTTATCTGTAATGACGCCCCCTGCCGTGCTGAATACACGTTCAGACAAAACACTGGCCGCCGGGCAGGCCAGCACCTCCAAGGCATAAAAGGCTAGCTCTGGCCACGTGGACAATTTAGAGACCCAGAAGTTGAATGGGGCTGAACCATCAGTCAGTACGTGGAGGGGTGTGCACACGTACTGTTCCACCATGTTAGTGAAATGTTGCCTACACGTTGCGTATCAGGTGGTGGTGCAGTTAGTTGTGGCGTGTTGACAAAACTTTTCCACATCTCTGCCATGCTAATCCTGCCCTCAAAGGAGCTGGCATTGACACAGCTGCCTTGGCGACCTCTTGCTCCTCCTCTGCCTTGGCCTTGGGCTTCCACTTGTTCCCCTGTGACATTTGGGAATGCTCTCAGTAGCGCGTCTACCAACGTGCGCTTGTACTCGCGCATCTTCCTATCACGCTCCAGTGCAGGAAGTAAGGTGGGCACATTGTCTTTGTACCGTGGATCCAGCAGGGTGGCAACCCAGTAGTCCGCACACGTTAAAATGTGGGCAACTCTGCTGTCGTTGCGCATGCACTGCAGCATGTAGTCGCTCATGTGTGCCAGGCTGCCCAGGGGTAAGGACAAGCTGTCCTCTGTGGGAGGCGTATCGTCATTGTCCTGCCTTTCCCCCCAGCCACGCACCAGTGATGGGCCCGAGCTGCGTTGGGTGCCACCACGCTGTGACCATGCTTCATCCTCATCCTCCTCCACCTCCTCCTCATCCTCGTCCTCCTCGTCCTCCAGTAGTGGACCCTGGCTGGCCACATTTGTACCTGTTGCAGAGACTGGCCTGAAAGTGCTAAAAATGACCCCTCTTCCTCCTCCTCCTCCTCCTGGGCCACCTCCTCTTCCATCATCGCCCTAAGTGTTTTCTCAAGGAGACATAGAAGTGGTATTGTAACGCTGATAACGGCGTCATCGCCACTGGCCATGTTGGTGGAGTACTCGAAACAGCGCAACAGGGCACACAGGTCTCGTATGGAGGCCCAGTCATTGGTGGTGAAGTGGTGCTGTTCCGCAGTGTGACTGACCCGTGCGTGCTGCAGCTGAAACTCCACTATGGCCTGCTGCTGCTCGCACAGTCTGTCCAGCATGTGCAAGGTGGAGTTCCACCTGGTGGGCACGTCGCATATGAGGCGGTGAGCGGGAAGGCCGAAGTTACGCTGTAGCGCAGACAGCCGAGCAACGGCAGGATGTGAACGCCGGAAGCGCGAACAGACGGCCCGCACTTTATGCAGCAGCTCTGACATGTCGGGGTAGTTGTGAATGAACTTCTGCACCACCAAATTCAGCACATGCACCAGGCAAGAGATGTGCGTCAAACCGGCTATTCCCAGAGCTGCAACGAGATTTCGCCCATTATCGCACACCACCAGGCCGGGCTTGAGGCTCACCGGCAGCAACCACTCGTCGGTCTGTTGTTCTATACCCCGCCACAACTCCTGTGCGGTTTGGGGCCTGTCCCCCAAAGATATGAGTTTCAGAATGGCCTGCTGACGTTTACCCCGGGCTGTGCTGAAGTTGGTGGTGAAGGTGTGTGGCTGACTGGATGAGCAGGTGGAAGAAGAGGAGGAGGAAGCCGAGTAGGAGGAGGAGGCAACAGGAGGCAAAGAAAGTTGCCCTGTGATCCTTGGCTGTGGAAGCACGTGCGGCAAACAGCTCTCCGCCTGGGGCCCAGCCGCCACTACATTTACCCAGTGTGCAGTTAGGGAGATATAGCGTCCCTGGCCGTGCTTACTGGTCCACGTATCTGTGGTTAGGTGGACCTTGCCACAGATGGCGTTGCGCAGTGCACACTTGATTTTATAGGATACTTGGTTGTGCAGGGAAGGCACGGCTCTCTTGGAGAAGTAGTGGCGGTTGGGAACAACATACTGTGGGACAGCAAGCGACATGAGCTGTTTGAAGCTGTCTGTGTCCACCAGCCTAAATGACAGCATTTCATAGGCCAGTAGTTTAGAAATGCAGGCATTCAGGGCCAGAGATCGAGGGTGGCTAGGTGGGAATTTAAGCTTTCTCTCAAATGTTTGTGAGATGGAGAGCTGAACGCTGCCGTGTGATATGGTTGAGATGCTTGGTGACGGAGGTGGTGGTGTTGGTGGTACATCCTCTGTTTGCTGGGCGGCAGGTGCCAACGTTCCTCCAGAGGCGGAGGAAGAGGCCGAGGCGGCAGCAGCAGAAGAGGCTGAGGCGGCAGCAGCAGAAGAGGTAGCAGGGGGAGCCTGAGTGAGTTCCTTGTTTTTAAGGTGTTTACTCCACTGCAGTTCATGCTTTGCATGCAGGTGCCTGGTCATGCAGGTTGTGCTCAGGTTCAGAACGTTAATGCCTCGCTTAAGGCTCTGATGGCACAGCGTGCAAACCACTCGGGTCTTGTCGTCAGCACATTGTTTGAAGAAGTGCCATGCCAGGGAACTCCTTGAAGCTGCCTTTGGGGTGCTCGGTCCCAGATGACGGCGGTCAGTAGCAGGCGGAGTCTCTTGGCGGCGGGTGTTCTGCTTTTGCCCACTGCTCCCTCTTTTGCGACGCTGTTGGCTCGGTCTCACCACTGCCTCTTCCTCCGAACTGTGAAAGTCAGTGGCACGACCTTCATTCCATGTGGGGTCTAGGACCTCATCGTCCCCTGCATCGTCTTCCACCAAGTCTTTATCCCTGACCTCCTGTTCAGTCTGCACACTGCAGAAAGACGCAGCAGTTGGCACCTGTGTTTCGTCATCATCAGAGACATGCTGAGGTGGTATTCCCATGTCCTCATCATCAGGAAACATAAGTGGTTGTGCGTCAGTGCATTCTATGTCTTCCACCGCTGGGGAAGGGCTGGGTGGATGCCCTTGGGAAACCCTGCCAGCGGAGTCTTCAAACAGCATAAGAGACTGCTGCATAACTTGAGGCTCAGACAGTTTCCCTGGTATGCATGGGGGTGATGTGACAGACTGATGGGCTTGGTTTTCAGGCGCCATCTGTGCGCTTTCTGCAGAAGACTGGGTGGGAGATAATGTGACCGTGCTGGATCCACTGTCGGCCACCCAATTGACTAATGCCTGTACCTGCTCAGGCCTTACCATCCTTAGAACGGTATTGGGCCCCACCAAATATCGCTGTAAATTATGGCGGCTACTGGGACCTGAGGTAGTTGGTACACTAGGACGTGTGGATGTGGCAGAACGGCCACGTCCTCTCCCAGCACCAGAGGGTCCACTAACACCAACACGACCATGTCCGCGTCCGCGTCCTTTGCTAGATGTTTTCCTCATTGTTATCGTTCACCACAACAACAAAAATATTATTTGACCCAATGTATTGAATTCAAATACAGGCCTTTTTTTAAAGACAACTAACACTATCTGGCTATCTATTTAGGTACCGTATTACACTAATACAGGCACAGCAGTAACAACAGATTTAGCTGACTATAAATTTGAGGCCTATTATTTAGGCGCTGGGTGACAGGTATACGTTTACGGACAGAATTAGACTTGGAAATGCACAGTAGCGTGTGTGTGAAGTTATTCAGAATGAACCTATGTGCACCTTGAATCTGATATACCCTTTTAGTGATAGATTTAAAGTAGCTCTGATACAGCAGAAACGACTAAATTAGGAAATTGCTAAATTGGGAATTGTATTTCAACCCAGAACAAAAACTGTGCTTTGACGGACACTAAATAACTTGACCCGCCACAGCAATAACCACAGATTTAGCTGGATATAAATTTGAGGCCTATTATTTAGGCGCTGGGTGACAGGTATACAATTACTGACAGAATTAGACTGGGATATGGCCAAAAAATAACCAGACTATTGCTGGTTAAATGCACTTGGTGTGACAGCTTGACCCTGATGTAGGATTTAGCCAAAAAACAACCACACCATTGAGGGTTAAATGCACTTGGTGACAGCTTGCCCCTGATGTAGTATATGGCCAAAAAATAACTATACTATTGCTGGTTAAATGCACTTGGTGTGACAGCTTCACCCTGATGTAGGATTTAGCCAAAAAACAACCACACCGTTGAGGGTTAAATGCACTTGGTGGCAGCTTGTGCTGGCGCACCACAAGACACAAAATGGCCGCCGATCACCCCAGAAAAAAGTGACTGAAAAATGCTCTGGGCAGCCTAAAAACAGTGAGCAGTTGAATAGCAGCAGTTCAATGATCCACAGCTGCAGATCGATAAGTGAATGAAGTCTTTTGGAGGAGTTAATCACTGCCTAATCTCGCCCTAACGTCGCAGCTGCAACCTCTCCCTATGCTGATCAGAGCAGAGTGACGGGCGGCGCTATGTGACTCCAGCTTAAATAGAGGCTGGGTCACATGGTGCTCTGGCCAATCACAGCCATGCCAATAGTAGGCATGGCTGTGACGGCCTCTTGGGGCAAGTAGTATGACGCTTGTTGATTGGCTGCTTTGCAGCCTTTCAAAAAGCACCAAGAAAGCGACGAACCCGAACCCGGACTTTTACGAAAATGTCCGGGTTCGGGTCCGTGTCACGGACACCCCAAAATTCGGTACGAACCCGAACTATACAGTTCGGGTTCGCTCATCCCTAATTCTGACCCATTTAATAAAATTTGCCCCCAAGTTCATCTTATACATAGTCTGCCAGAGAAAGGACCACTCCACCCTGTCAAAGGCCTTAGCGGCATCCAAGAACAGGATGGAGCGGTCCCCCCCCCCATCTGTACGTTCAAAAAGGCCCGCCGTATGTTTGTCTGAATTTGACGCCCAGGGATGAATCCCGTCTGATCCATGTGTACTAGCCCTGCAATTACCTTTTTTAATCTGTTTGCGAGGACTTTAGCGACAATTTTGATAGTCCGTATTAAGTAATGATATAGGTCGATAGGACTCTACTTTATTTCCTTCCTTCCCTTTCTTCAAGATGAGTGTAATAGTTGCTTCCATTAAGGATGGTGGTAGTTTCCCAATAATGCAAGATTCATTCAGTACCTCCAGTAACCCAGGTAACAGGATCCCCGCGTAGCTCTTGTATATGCCAAACGGAAGCCCATCTAACCCAGGAACCGAAGACCCCTGAATTCCCAGTATGACCTCTCGTAGCTCCTCTAAAAGATTAGGGGAGTTCAGCAGGGTCGAGTCTGAATTAGGCAATACTGGGATCTTGATTTGTTCCAGAAAGTCGTCTATGGGAGTCTCTATATCGTTTGCCTCAGAGCGGTATAAGTTGTTGAAATACTTTACAAATTCTCCATTGATTTCTAATGCTTTATCTAATTTACGACCGTCGCAGGTTAGAATTTGTCTGATCCCTGGGCTGGTCTTTTGGTTAGATATTATGGAGACCAACAGTTTTCCTGGGGTTCCTGCCTCACAAAACTGATCATATTCTTGAAAGAACAATTTATTCTGTGCCTTTTTCATCATATAGTTTATATAACTGTCATTGGCTATTTTGAGCATGTCCCGCGTGTTAGTGTCATTATTTATGCTAATCCTACCTACTAGATATCGTACGTTTTCTTCCAATCTTTTTTCCTCTTTAAAAAACTATGTTCTTTTAGATTTGATTATGCCGTAATATAGCCCACGGAGGTATGCCTTTATTGCATCCCACACGAAGTGGATGTGGGTTGTGCCAATATTTTCTCGCCAAAATTGAGTCAACTCCCTATTTATCTTCTCTTGATCTTTTATAATGGTTAGCCAATGTGGGTTCAATCTAAAAGGTCTTACAATGGCGGGTTGTCCACCTATTTTAAAAATATAGGTGAGTGGTCAGAGATTCCATGGATCTCATATTTCATTTTGACAATTAGAGCCGTCATCTCACTATTGGCCAGGGCGATGTCAATTCTGGACATGGCGCTGTATGTCTTACTAAAACATGAAAACACCTGCTTGTTACCATACAGCGCCCGCCAGATGTCCATTAGCCCTGTTTCCTAACAGAAACCTCGGAATAATAATTGTTTGCTCTGATTGTATTTTGCGGCGTTAGATATTCTATCTAGATCGGGGTTTAGTACGCAATTAAAGTCCCAGGATACCAGCACCGGACACCGCTCTTTACTATAAACAAACGTGACCAAGTGATTCAAAACTCTCATAGCGAATGGGGGGGGAAGAGGGGGGAGGGGATGTACACAAAGGCCAGTATACAATTTCGGCTGTTCCATCAACCGTAGAGAAAAATTTATCTCCCGTCGGCGTCAATCTGTTGTTCCAAAGGGACAAAATCAACATTTCTGTGGATATATACGCTGACCCCGCGGGAGTATGATGAGAAGCTGGAGTGGAACTGGTGTCCCGCCCATTTTTTTGTTAAATAGACGGGGATCTCAGGGGCTGCATGTGTTTCCAATAGCGCTACTATTGCGGGAAGGTGTCGAGAGATCAAATCAAGGACTATTACCCGCTTTGTTCTATGCGTATGCCCGCGTATATTTCATGTTAAAACTTTATCATTCATTATGTCTTAAAGTAGTAATAGAGCCGTCCCCCACCACTCAGTGACAGCCGTGGCCGTGCCCCAACAATGCCCCTTTCACACCCTGCCTGTACCCACATCCAACCCTTCCCACCCCCCAACTGCACCCCCCCCCCATTCCCCCAACCTGGTTCACTGGTGAGAATCACTCTGTCACCCTCTTACGTTACGCCCATCCGCTACTGGGCACCCACCCACCCCTCGTCCCCACCCCCCCAACCGCCCCCCCCCCCCCTATATGAAAGTGTCTGTTTCTATTTCTCTACTGAGTCCAGCCATTCCAAGGCATCTGCAGCTTTATTGAAGAACATAACTGTGTCCCTATACACCACTCTTAGTTTGGCGGGATACATCATGGAATATTTGATGTTAACCTCACGCATTCTTTTCTTTATATCATAATATTCTCTTCGCTTATTTTGCGTATCTCTAGAGAAATCAGGATATATCTGTATCTTGTTCCCATTATATTCTATCTCCTGAAGCTCCCTTTTACGCTGCAGCACCCAATCTCTATCACTTGAACACACTATTTTAATCAGGAAGGGGCGAGGGGGGCCACCGACTGGAGGTTTTTTGAAGGGGATCCTATGGGCTCGCTCCACACAGAACATGCCTGGGTCCCCTCCGGCTCCCATTGCCTGTACTAGCCATTTTTGTAGGAATCCAGCGGGACTATCACCCCTTCCGGAAAGCCCACTATCCTCAAGTTGTTCCGGCGTGCTCTATCCTCCAGATCTGTCAGCTTCATGTTAACCCGCTGATTTTCCCTCTCTAAATTGTCAATTATCTTGGCCGTCTGTGCCTGTTCTGTTTTTACCTCCTGCCAGTCCTCTTTCTACATCGTCTCTTATCAAAGTGATATCAGTCTGTAGAGACTTCACTGTAGTGGAGATGTCTATGACAGATTCATTAGTAATCTGCACTACCCCTAATATATTCACCAGCTTATTATCTATAATGTCTAATCTGTCTATATCAAGTTCCCTCAGCTTATGGACTGGGGGCTCCACCTGCAACGAAAGGTCTATCAGTCCCTCCGCTGTCTCTGTAGTTTTTTTTCCCACCTCTAGGCTTTGACACTGGTGATTTCAAATACTTTTCCATTCTCGCCTGTGGGCTGCTTCCGGTACCCTAAAGTTGGGTACCCAGCGCACAGGATTTCCTGTTATATTTTGGTGGCATATTGTTGGATACTTGCCTATCGCAACGTGGGACTTTATCTCCAAATCCTAAGGTCAATGGGAAGCAAAATATCCCCCTAATTTATTGCCTCTCAATTGGTGATACTATGCAGTACAAAATTCTACAGACACATAAATCAGAAAATAGAAACACAAACAATAAAGTAGAGCAAATGCAGCTATGTCTAAATTTCAGTGGTTTGTAGAGGCCAGCGTTCACGCTTATATTCAATGCAATCAAATTGTGGAGGTATCATCATATCGCCCACAAAATCAGTGAAATTTATGAATACAACCAATTACAGTGGGATAATATGGTGGTTAAGTTATTATATAACCACTACTAGACCCCCCACACGATGCAGTCCCCCACAGATATTTACAGTTCCGTTCCGGTATTGCATTTTGTGTAGTGAGTTAATAACTGCGATCAGTCCATAGGATTAGTATAAATGTAAAATGGATGCAACCACAAAGTTATCTGAAAATAGTGTACAGTCCATAGGGTGTTGATGGATAAGATGCTCTGGTCTAACGGGAGCCCCAGCAGCCCACGACGTCTCACAGGCACTTCACACGGAAACTCTGCCGGTTAAGTGCATCCAACATTAAACCATTTGCAGAGTAGTTAGACATACATAGGGGCTCTGTGGATGTACTTGTCCAAAGAAGGACCCTCGTATCACAGGGCCTCTCACACTGTTAGATGCAGGACCCCGTTGCTTCTGCAGCCACTGTATCAGTCAGCGATGCTAATAGTAGTGACCCCATAAATACATGTGCCTATAGAGATAGGCAGATGAAGTGAGATAAGGTCAACTCACACGACTCGCAAACCTTTACACACAGTGGTGCCCAGGAACATAGATACACGCTTTCCAGATTTTTGGCCACTAAGCTTTCCAGCAATAGTGAGCTATAAGTGAGCCATGGCAAGCTATGTGACCTATCTCCCTGTGTTGCCCCCAAAGTTGTACGGCACAAGAGTTAGTTAGTAAATACAAGACACCGTTAGTACGGTCTGTGACCATTACTGTACAATTTATATGTTTATTATAGTAGAAAGTCTAAACAGATGTGCTTTTGATGTTCATGACAGATGTCACAACCTTGTAGAACACAGCCTGTGACGTGTCAGAGAAAGTCTTCATTTAAACAGATGTGCTTTTGCCTTCATTTGTAAACGGAAGGATATTAGCAGGAATCTGAGAAGTGATGAGCAATATAAACTTAAACTGAAGGATATTAGCAGGAATCTGAGAAGTGATAAGCAATATAAACTTAATATCAAGCAATATAAACTTAATATCAAGCAATATAAAAGAGGCGGGGGTCTCTGTATAAAAGGGGGCGTGGTAGCTGTAACTTTGCAGTTTGACGAAACATATACCCTCTTACTACTCATATAGTGCCATATCATTTATATAGTGTTAAAAACAAGTAGTTCATATATTGTGTTCTAAAAAAAACTTATAACAGTTGAAAGTGGTGTGTGCTTTATAATTATATCCTAGAAGAAACCGTCCCTGACCAGGGAAGACAGGAACATGTCCTCCACTGGAGCCCCAAAGAATACATGAGGCAACAAGAAGCCACGAAAAGGACTGCATAGTGCTCCGACTTTGTCCAAACCATCCATCCGGCCCTCCAAGACACACCACGGACAAGTAGATCCTAAAAAGAAGAAGAAAAGGGGGAAGACAATCAATTTAAAATTTATTATAGATATGGAGCAAAAGACATGTCTTCATTCAATCCCCTAGGTGTCATGCAGTCAAGTTCGTGAATCCATCTTACCTCCTTCTGCGCCAATATTTTCTTCCAATTTCCGCCACATGCTGTGATGTACACACGGTCAATGCCTCTGACCCGAAACTTGGTACTGTCGCAGTTGTGAAATTGCTTGAAATGCCTAGGGATAAGTTTAAGCAAAGTTACATCTTTCTCCTCCTTAGCTGCCTCTATACCTAGGACATGTTCCTGTGTGCGTCTTCTTAGTTCTCTTGTGGTCATGCCGATGTATACACACCGGCAAGGGCAAGTTGCCAATTAAATCACCCCTAAGGTGTTACACATGATGTTATGGGTGATAGTATATTGTCTATCACTCTTAATAAGGTTACAGAAATGTGAGGCCCTGTCGATGTTAGGACAGGCCACACATTTCCCACACGGGAAGCAGCCCCACTTGGGGCCCCTAGAACCAAAGCTTCTCTGTGGACAGGGGCCAGGATAGTAACTTTGGACCAAAGGGTCTTTTAGATTTTTAGCACGCCTATATGTAATCGAAGGGCGGAGGGGGAGAGACTTGGTCAGGATGGGGTCAAGATGTAATACCTCCCAATATTTTGTTAAGGCATTTTGCATCAAGTGCCACTGAGGGTTATATGACGTGATGAAACGTACCTTATCGTCTTGTATCTGATTGTGAGGTTTATGACGATACACTAATAGTTTGTCTCTTTTCGCCTTCTTGGCCTTATTGTATCCTTGTGAGATCTTCGTTCTGGGATATCCACAGTCTAAAAACCTCTTCCAAAGATCCTGTGATTGTGTTTTGAACGATTGTTCCGATGAACAAATTCTCTTAGCCCTCAGAAACTGACAGTATGGTATATTTTGAATGAGGTTTGATGGATGACACGATCTGGCGTGCAAAACCGAATTTGTAGACGTTTCCTTGCGAAAAAGGTCAGTAGATATTTTCCCTGTTTCATCCACTAGGATTTGGTTGTCCAAGAATTCCAGACGCGTTTTGTTGATCCTGTGGGTCAGTGTAATGTTACGGTTATTTTGATTTAGAATACCCACCAGCTCAGTGAATCCAAACTGTGGGCCCTGCCACACAATGATGTGATGACCATGTAGCCTTTTTTTTTATTTATAAATCTTTGTAACTAACTATGATGCTCTGGTACTTATAATGGTTTAAGGACCTGGGTGATGTCAGACTGATGTAATGGTCACATGTAAAGGCTGTCAGACTGATGTAATGGTCACATGTGATCAGTGCATCATCGCTGCTTAATGCCAGGTCCTATACCTCTTTGCCTGTTTGGCCCTCCTCTTAATCACATGATCTGATATGTGATGCCTGATTGGAAAGCATTGTTCCAGGACACATCTGGTACCAATTTTACTTTATTTGATTATGGGAAGACGCTATAAAAAGAGGAGTTTGTGAAATAGTTTCTTATCCCCGGAAGAAGCCAGGGGTTACTGGCGAAACAACGTCGGGAGGAGGCGGCTGAGGGTTCCACACGCATTCTTGGGTAGTTATTTGCTTATCCTTTCCACACATACAGTAGGTCTGTTTATGCCTTACTTTTGGATTTTTATGTCTGATGGCTTCTATTGTCTTACTGGCTTGCTTGTGTGTGGCTTCTCTCTGCAATCCATATACCGTTGTGTGTTGACCCCTCAGCCTCCTCTCTTTCCCCCTTCCTTGCTGCTGTTTTTACAAAGTATATTTTTATACATGTTAAATTAATGTATGTTGAATAAAGACTCTTTCATGTTTATATATACATGTGTTTGGAGCTGATTCTTGGTGTGTCTGAAAATGTAACAGACAAATTATAGTTTTTTTTTTACCTGTCTACTATGTAAAGCAATAGCAGAAACAAATGAAAAGAGAGCTCATATTACCAAAAATATAAATTTTATTACAATAAGTTAAAAAGATTTCCAGAAAAAAAGGGGGGAAGGGTAAATTCATACATAAGATGCCGTGAAACAAGGTGATGGGAGCGGAGAAAAAACAGCACCACCCTGGGAGGAAGAAGCACACGGTTGAGACAAATGAAGAGATGTAATGTAGATAATATCTGACATGGAAATAAGTGATCTTGGGTACATGTAATAAGCAAATGCAGAGATGGAATCATACAATGTCAGGTAAAGCACGGTCAGCTCATGCACCCCCACATGTAAAGATGGAAATTGTATCAAACAGGGCAAAGTGCCGGTGGACTGGAATTGACCACACAATCAGCGGGGGGCAAAGGGAGACCAGAGCTTACCTGAAATAACCGTGTGCAATAGATTGTAAAGCAATAGATCCAGAGAAGACACAGTCGGCACTCCGTGTATCAGAGATGCGGTGCGCGCGTCCAGGGTAAAACCTCACGTACTTGCACAAAGAGGAACGAAACTCGCTCAAGTAGAATGATTTTAAAATATTTAATGGTCACATACAGAAGACAAGTGACGCGTTTCGGCTACTATGAGCCTTTTTCAAACATAATGTTAACAAAAAACAAGCACATTTAAATAGCCCGCGATGGGGGCCGAAATGACGTAGGTTACCATAGCAACCTAGTAAACAAAGGACACCATAATGCAGGAATTAAAAACTTGCACAACAATGTTACTTAATGACAAAATAATGCAACTATATTGTACATTACACATTATAGTAAACTTACGCCCTGACAAGGCAAATATAATAGATGATGGGAGTTATTCACGTAAATCAAGTTCTCTGTGGAAAAAACAAAGCAAAGCATGTTTAAAAAATGACTGCAGTACTAGCAAGACTCATAACCCATCACACATCAAAGAAAGCTATTTAAATCATAATCACGATTTAACCCTTTAGGTTCCAGGGTTTGCAGGCGATGGATCCAATAGGCTTCTCTCCTTTTGAGCCTTTTAACCCTGTCTCTATTATCTGGAAGTGCAACTGGGAGATGGTATGTCGGCATTTATCAAAATGATATGGGATGGGAAGTAGCACATTATTCTTTCTTATTGTAGATTTTTGTTTGCAAAAACGATCCTTCATCCTAGTGGAAGTCTCACCGACATACACAAGTCCGCAGGGGCACTTCAAGATATAAACCGCAAAGTTACTGCTACATGTGAAGAAACCATTTATTTTAAATTATTCTCCTGTATACGAGTGAGTGAAATGTTCACCCTTGATCACACTAGAGCAATGTATGCACTGAAGGCATGGGTACAAAGCATTTTTGGGTGTGGAAAGAGTAGCCTGGCGTATGTTAAATCTTTCACTACCAACATCAGCTCTAACTAGAATATTGCGAATGTTCTTTGACCTTTTGTAGCACAACAAATTCTTTGATGTTAGGAGAGGCTCTGCTAATGATATTCCAGTGCTTGTTAATGATGGTTCTACATGTGTTAACCCAGGGGTGGTATTTCACCACAAAAGGAACTCGTTGTGGCTTGTGGCTATTAATGGAAGTGTCAGTGAATTGTTTTGCCCGTTGAAGATTCAGTAGGTCATTAGGATAGCCTCTGCTTCGGAACTTCCCTAACATTTTTTCCTCACGTGTTGTCCGTTGTCAGTGTCAGAAACTGTCCTACAAACCCTTTGTAGTTGAGAATAGGGTAATGATTTTTTAACAGCAAGTGGATGATTACTGGAAAAATGTAACAAACTGTTACGGTCTGTACTCTTAATATACAGGTCCGTATGTATCTGACCCTTCTCATCCTTAATTACCCATGTGTCCAAAAAGTTAATCCTGGACACGTCTGAGTGAATTGCAACTCTCTCCAGATAGAGTTCATGTATTGCACGAATTGTTCAAGGGTTCGAATGTCGCCCCGCAAGACGGAAAAGATGTCATCGATAAAGCGACGCCTAAAAAAGTGAGCTTTGTACAGATTGTTAACATAGACATATTCTTTCTCAAACCATGACATATAGCAATTAGCGTAAGGCGGTGCGGCATTCAAACCCATCATGGTACCCCGCTGCTGACGGTAAAAGGTATCCTGAAATAAGAAATAATTCTCATACAAGATGGTTGTAAGTAAACTCAGGAAAAAATTCCTCTCGTTCTACCAATATTCACCAATGTCCGGTGAGGCTGAAAGATAAGCCCTTCTGCAGCGCTTGTAATTGAAGTGGACTCAGTATTTTAGAAAAAAAAATCAAAACTAAAGATGTGTCTGTACCTGTGAGCGCGTGGTCCTCGTGCGTTGATTCCGGGTACCAGGAGTAAAATCGCTTCCAGATCCAGAGGACTGGGAGTCCCATCGGCGTGCTGTATTTCTTGAAAGCGGAGTCGCTGTACCGGATAAATCCTGCCATCTATAAATCCTTTTGGACTGGTAGTCTTCAAAATCTCAGATGAATTTGTTCCATTTAGTGGTCTCAATGTATTTTCTTAAATCACCACAGACCTTGTCTACTTTAGACTTTATAGCCGCTAATTCATCAGCAGAAAGAGTGTCCTTCAGTTGGGATTCAATAGAGGCAATTTTATCTCTGCTTTCAGTTAAAGCTTGAGTTAAGTACTCAATGGTTAGGACCATAAGGTCCATAGAACAATTATTCAGGATATTCGCAAACTGTGGGTAATAATTAATGTTTTCGCAGAAAAATGTCGGTCTGAGGTTTACCCTGACTCCTCGTGGGATACGCTGGAGCCTGCAGTACTCAGCTAGCGTGGTGGTATGCAGCTACCATGCAGTCTGTTTTCTCGCTTTCTTCTCCCACTCTTGTCCCTTGTATTCGGTTGATGGTAACTTTAAGAAATCCGCATTCGCAGTGATGCCGGACACTATTTCTCATGCCCGTTCTTCAGTATATGCAAAGGTATTTGAATTCATCAGGTTAGGGTTACGGGTGCTCGCGCTGTAGAAAGCAATAGATCCAGAGAAGACACCGTCGGCACTCCGTGTATCAGAGATGCGGTGCGCGCGTCCAGGGTAAAACCTCACGTACTTGCACAAAGAGGACCGGCAATCGCTCAAGTAGAATGATTATTAAGTATTTAATGGTCACATACAGAAGACAAGTGACGCGCTTCGGCTACTATGAGCTCATAGTAGCCGAAACACGTCACTTGCCTTCTTTATGTGACCATTAAATATTTAATAATCATTCTACTTGAGCGAGTGCCGTCCTCTTTGTGTAAGTACTGTGTAGAGCAGTGATATATCACACCCAAAAATTGGTGAATTTCACCCAAAAATGTAACAGACAAATTAGTGAATTTTACATGTCTACTAGGTAGAGCACGGGTATATCACACCCAAACATTGGTGAATTTCAATCGAATATGTAACAGACAAATTAATGATTTTTTTTTACATGTCTACTAGTTATAGCAGTGGTATATCCCACCCAAAAATTAGTAAATTCCAACCGAAAATGTATCAGACAAATTAGTGTTTTTTTTTTTTACCTGTCTACTAGGTATAGCAGTGGTATGTCACACCCAAAAATTTGTGAATTTCACCCAAAAATGTAACAGACAAATTAATGAATTTTTTTTACATGTCTACTAGTTATAGCAGTGGTATGTCACACCCAAAAATTGGTAAATTCCACCTGAAAATGTATCAGACAAATTAGTGATTTTTTTTTGCCTGTCTACTAGGTATAGCAGTGGTATGTCACACCCAAAAGTTTGTGAATTTCACCCGAAAATGTAACAGACAAATTAATGAAATTTTTTTACATGTCTACTAGTTATAGCAGTGGTATATCACACCCAAAAATTGGTAAATTTCACCCGAAAATGTAACAGACAAATCAGTGATTTTTTTTTACCTGTCTACTAGGTATAGCAGTGGTATGTCACACCCAAAAATTGGTGAATTTCACCCGAAAATGTAACAGACAAATTAGTAAAAAAAAAATTACCTGTCTACTAGGTGCTATACCTGGTATGTCACACCCAAAAATTTGTAAATTTCACAAAAAAATGTAAGAGACAAATTAGTGTTTTTTTTTTTTACTTGTCTACTAGATAGAGCAGTGGTATATCACACCCAAAAATTTGTGAATTTCAACCAAATATGTAACAGACAAATATGTGAAATGTTACCTGTCTACTAGGTAGAGCAGGGGTATATCACATCCAAAGATTGGTGAATTTTGCCTGAAAATGTTAACGACATTTTTTTTAATGACTTTTTTTTACCTGTCTACTAGGTATAGCAGTACTATATCCAGGGCCTGTGCAAGGATTTTTGCCGCCCTAGGCAAAGATCCATTTTGCTGCCCCTTCATGTCACTTACTCACTGACAGACAGACACGCACTCAGACACTCACTGAATGACGTTCACAGAAACTCACTGACAGACATACTCACTGACAGATACACACTCACTCACTGAAAGATACTTACTGACAGACATACACCTACCCACTGAAACACACACACAGAAACTCACTGACAGACACTTACTCACTGGCAGACAAACACACACATATACTCACTGACAAACATACACATACTCACTGACAAACACACAGACACTTACTGACATACACTCACTCACTGACATACACACACAGACACTCAATGACAGACACATACATTTACTGACAGAAAGACAGACATACATACACTCACTCACTGACAGAAATACACAGGCAGACACTCACTCAGTCAAACACTTAAACACTCACCTCCCTGGGGTCCAGTGTGGTGCAGCTCCTCAGTCCTCCAGCGCGCCGTTTAGTATGCCGGGGCCGGAATGACGTCATATTCCGTCATCACAGAGGGTGCACGAGGGAGGAGTGGGGAGCTGCTAGAACAGCCTCTCTTGCCAACCGCTTCCTCTCCTCCGGTAATTTACTGGCAGAGCAGGCACCTGCTATCAGGGTAAGCAGATGCCTGCTCTGCCATATTTAAGAAGGACCTCCACCTCCTGGCCCCCCTGTAACGGCACTGGGGGTGGCTCAAGAGACGCTCGCCCAGGGCTGCAACCCCAGTCATAGGGAGCCCACCAGGGCACCCCCAGCAGGCCGGTGCCCTAGGCGAATGCCTGGTTTGCCTATATGGTTGCACCGGCCCTGGGTATATCCCACCCAAAAATTGGTAAATTTCACCCAAAAATGTAACAGACAAATTAGTGATTTTTATTTTACCTGTCTACTAGGTATATCAGTGGTATATCACACCCATAAATTGGTGAATTTCAACCAAATATGTAACAGACAAATAAGTGAAATGTTACCTGTCTACTAGGAAGAGCAGGGGTATATCACACCCAAAAATTTGTGAATTTCAACTGAATATGTAACAGACAAATTAGTGATTTTTTTTTAAACCTGTATTCTAGGAATAGCAGTGGTTTATCACACCCAAAAATTGGTGAATTACACCTGAATATGTAACAGACAAATTAGTGAAATGTTACCTGTCTACTAGGTAGAGCAGTGGTATATCACACCCAAGAATTGGTGAATTACACTTGAAAATGTAACAGACAAATTAGTGATTATTTTTTTTTAACCTGTCTACTAGGTAGAGCAGTGAAATGCAAGATAGGTTACATGAAAAGATGCGTGAAGCAACAAAGTAGTATAAGCCCCTCAGCAAAAAGCTAATTCATGGATAACTGGAAAAAACTATAATCGAACACCGAGAGTTGATAAGTAGGGATGAGCGAACCCGAACTGTATAGTTTGAGTTCGTACCGAATTTTGGGGTGTCCGTGACACGGACCCGAACCCGGACATTTTCGTAAAAGTCCGAGTTCGGGCTCGGTGTTCGTCGCTTTCTTGGCGCTTTTTGAAAGGCTGCAAAGCAGCCAATCACTAAGCGTCATACTACTTGCCCCAAGAGGCCGTCACAGCCATGCCTACTATTGGCATGGCTGTGATTGGCCAGAGCACCATGTGACCCAGCCTCTATTTAAGCTGGAGTCACATAGCGCCGCCCGTCACTCTGCTCTGATCAGCATAGGGAGAGGTTGCAGCTGCCACGTTAGGGCGAGATTAGGCAGATTAACTCCTCCAAAAGACTCCATCCATTGATCGATCTGCAGCTGTGGATGATTGAACTGCTGCTATTGAATTGCTCACTGTTTTTAGGCTGCCCAGAGCGTTTTTCATTCACTTTTTTCTGGGGTGATCGGCGGCCAGTTTGTGTCTTGTGGTGCGCCAGCACAAGCTGCCACCAAGTGCATTTAACCCTCAATGGTGTGGTTGTTTTTTGGCTAAATCCTACATCAGGGTCAAGCTGTCACACCAAGTGCATTTAACCATCAATAGTCTGGTTATTTTTTGGCCATATCCTACATCAGGGGCAAGCTGAGCCTGTCACCAAGTGCATTTAACCCTCAATAGTGTGGTTGGTCAAGCTGTCACACCAAGTGCATTTAACCATCAATAGTGTGGTTATTTTTTGGCCATATACTACATCAGGGGCAAGCTGAGCCTGTCACCAAGTGCATTTAACCCTCAATAGTGTGGTTGTTTTTTGGCTATATCCTACATCAGGGGCTTGGCTGTGCTTGCTATTTTATTGAGGGGTGAAATACAATTGCCAAAATAGCAGTAAACTAAATCTGGTGTTTCAGCTGTGGCCAGCCAATTGTAATACTGTCTGCTGTCTGGCAAAGGATATATTTTTGTTCTGGGTTGAAATACAATTCCCAATTTAGCAATTTCCTAATTTAGTGGTTTCTGCTGTATCAGACCTACTTTAAAGCTATCCCTAAAAGGGTATATTAGATTCAAGGTGCTGATAGGGTCATTCTCAATAACTTCACACGCTACCGTGCATTTCTAAGTCTAATTCTGTCCGTAAACGTATACCTGTCATCCAGCGCCTAAATAATAGGCCTCAAATTTATAGTCAGCTAAATCTGTGGTTATTTCTGTGGCTGATCAAATTATTTAGTGTCCGTCAAAGCACAGTTTTTGTTCTGTGTTGAAATACAATTCCCAATTTAGCAATTTCCTAATTTAGTGGTTTCTGCTGTATCAGAGCTATTTTAAATCTATCCCTAAAAGGGTATATCAGATTCAAGGTGCACATAGGGTCATTCAGAATAATTTCACACACACGCTACTGTGCATTTCCAAGTCTAATTCTGTCAGTAATTGTATACCTGTCACCCAGCGCCTAAATACCAGGCCTCAAATTTATAGTCAGCTAAATCTGTGGTTACTGCTGTGCCTGTATTAGTGTAATACGGTACCTAAATAGATGCCAGATAGTGTTAGTTGTCTTTAAAAAAAGGCCTGTATTTGAATTCAATACATTGGGTCAAATAATATTTTTGTTGTTGTGGTGAACGATAACAATGAGGAAAACATCTAGTAAAGGACGCGGACATGGTCGTGGTGGTGTTAGTGGACCCTCTGGTGCTGGGAGAGGACGTGGCCGTTCTGCCACAGCCACACGTCCTAGTGTACCAACTACCTCAGGTCCCAGTAGCCGCCATAATTTACAGCGATATTTGGTGGGGCCCAATGCCGTTCTAAGGATGGTACGGCCTGAGAAGGTACAGGCATTAGTCAATTGGGTGGCCGACTGTCTGAGCCTCAAGTTATGCAGCAGTCTCTTATGCTGTTTGAAGATTCTGCTGGCAGGGTTTCCCAAGGGCATCCACCCAGCCCTTCCCCAGCGGTGGAAGACATAGAATGCACTGACGCACAACCACTTATGTTTCCTGATGATGAGGACATGGGAATACCACCTCAGCATGTCTCTGATGATGACGAAACACAGGTGCCAACTGCTGCGTCTTTCTGCAGTGTGCAGACTGAACAGGAGGTCAGGGATCAAGACTGGGTGGAAGACGATGCAGGGGACGATGAGGTCCTAGACCCCACATGGAATGAAGGTCGTGCCACTGACTTTCACAGTTCGGAGGAAGAGGCAGTGGTGAGACCGAGCCAACAGCGTAGCAAAAGAGGGAGCAGTGGGCAAAAGCAGAACACCCGCCGCCAAGAGACTCCGCCTGCTACTGACCGCCGCCATCTGGGACCGAGCACCCCAAAGGCAGCTTCAAGGAGTTCCCTGGCATGGCACTTCTTCAAACAATGTGCTGATGACAAGACCCGAGTGGTTTGCACGCTGTGCCATCAGAGCCTGAAGCGAGGCATTAACGTTCTGAACCTTAGCACAACCTGCATGACCAGGCACCTGCATGCAAAGCATGAACTGCAGTAGAGTAAACACCTTAAAAACAAGAAACTCACTCAGGCTCCCCCTGCTACCTCTTCTGCTGCTGCCGCCTCGGCCTCTTCTGCTGCTGCCGCCTCGGCCTCTTCCTCCGCCTCTGGAGGAACATTGGCACCTGCCGCCCAGCAAACAGAGGATGTACCACCAACACCACCACCTCCGTCACCAAGCATCTCAACCATGTCACACGGCAGCGTTCAGCTCTCCATCTCACAAACATTTGAGAGAAAGCGTAAATTCCCACCTAGCCACCCTCGATCTCTGGCCCTGAATGCCAGCATTTCTAAACTACTGGCCTATGAAATGCTGTCATTCAGGCTGGTGGACACAGACAGCTTCAAACAGCTCATGTCGCTTGCTGTCCCACAGTATGTTGTTCCCAGCCGCCACTACTTCTCCAAGAGAGCCGTGCCTTCCCTGCACAACCAAGTATCCGATAAAATCAAGTGTGCACTGCGCAACGCCATCTGTGGCAAGGTCCACCTAACCACAGATACGTGGACCAGTAAGCACGGCCAGGGACGCTATATCTCCCTAACTGCACACTGGGTAAATGTAGTGGCGGCTGGGCCACAGGCGGAGAGCTGTTTGGCGCACGTCCTTCCGCCGCCAAGGTTCACAGGGCAACTTTCTTTGCCTCCTGTTGCCTCCTCCTCCTACTCGGCTTCCTCCTCCTCTTCTTCCACCTGCTCATCCAGTCAGCCACACACCTTCACCACCAACTTCAGCACAGCTCGGGGTAAACGTCAACAGGCCATTCTGAAACTCATATGTTTGGGGGACAGGCCCCACACCGCACAGGAGTTGTGGCGGGGTATAGAACAACAGGCCGACGAGTGGTTGCTGCCGGTGAGCCTCAAGCCCGGCCTGGTGGTGTGCGATAATGGGCGAAATCTCGTTGCAGCTCTGGGAATAGCCGGTTTGACGCACATCCCTTGCCTGGCGCATGTGCTGAATTTGGTGGTGCAGAAATTCATTCACAACTACCCCGACATGTCAGAGCTGCTGCATAAAGTGCGGGCCGTCTGTTCGCGCTTCCGGCGTTCACATCCGGCCGCTGCTGGCCTGTCTGCGCTACAGCGCAACTTCGGCCTTCCCGCTCACCGCCTAATATGCGACGTGCCCACCAGGTGGAACTCCACCTTGCACACGCTGGACAGACTGTGCGAGCAGCAGCAGGCCATAGTGGAGTTTCAGCTGCAGCACGCACGGGTCAGTCGCACTATGGAACAGCACCACTTCACCACCAATGACTGGGCCTCCATGCGAGACCTGTGTGCCCTGTTGCGCTGTTTCGAGTACTCCACCAACATGGCCAGTGGCGATGACGCTGTTATCAGCGTTACAATACCACTTCTATGTCTCCTTGAGAAAACACTTAAGGCGATGATGGAAGAGGAGGTGGCCCAGGAGGAGGAGGAGGAGGAAGAGGGGTAATTTTTAGCACTTTCAGGCCAGTCTCTTCGAAGTGACTCAGAGGGAGGTTTTTTGCAACAGCAGAGGCTAGGTACAAATGTGGCCAGCCAGGGCCCACTACTGGAGGACGAGGAGGACGAGGATGAGGAGGAGGTGGAGGAGGATGAGGATGAAGCATGGTCACAGCGGGGTGGCACCCAACGCAGCTCGGGCCCATCACTGGTGCGTGGCTGGGGGGAAAGGCAGGACGATGACGATACGCCTCCCACAGAGGACAGCTTGTCCTTACCCCTGGGCAGCCTGGCACACATGAGCGACTACATGCTGCAGTGCCTGCGCAACGACAGCAGAGTTGCCCACATTTTAACGTGTGCGGACTACTGGGTTGCCACCCTGCTGGATCCACGGTACAAGAGACAATGTGCCCACCTTACTTCCTGCACTGGAGCGTGATAGGAAGATGCGCGAGTACAAGCGCACGTTGGTAGACGCGCTACTGAGAGCATTCCCAAATGTCACAGGGGAACAAGTGGAAGCCCAAGGCCAAGGCAGAGGAGGAGCAAGAGGTCGCCAAGGCAGCTGTGTCACGGCCAGCTCTTCTGAGGGCAGGGTTAGCATGGCAGAGATGTGGAAAAGTTTTGTCAACACGCCACAGCTAACTGCACCACCACCTGATACGCAACGTTTTATCAGGAGGCAACATTTCGCTAACATGGTGGAACAGTACATGTGCACACCCCTCCACGCACTGACTGATGGTTCGGCCCCATTCAACTTCTGGGTCTCTAAATTGTCCACATGGCCAGAGCTAGCCTTTTATGCCTTGGAGGTGCTGGCCTGCCCGGCGGCCAGCGTTTTGTCTGAACATGTATTCAGCACGGCAGGGGGCGTCATTACAGACAAACGCAGCCGCCTGTCTACAGCCAATGTGGACAAGCTGACATTCATAAAAATGAACCGGGCCTGGATCCCACAGGACCTGTCCGTCCCTTGTGTAGATTAGACATTAACTACCTCCCCTTAACCATATATTATTGTACTCCAGGGCACTTCCTCATTCAATCCTATTTTTATTTTCATTTTACCATTATATTGCGAGGCTACCCAAAGTTGAATGAACCTCTCCTCTGCCTGGGTGCCGGGGCCTAAATTTATGACAATGGACTGTTACAGTGGTCGGTGACGTGAAGCCTGATTCTCTGCTATGGGACCTCTCTCCAATTGATATTGGTTAATTTTTTATTATTTTTATTTATTCATTTCCCTATCCACATTTGTTTGCAGGGGATTTACCTACATGTTTCTGCCTTTTGCAGCCCTCTAGCTCTTTCCTGGGCTGTTTTACAGCCTTTTTAGTGCCGAAAAGTTCGGGTCCCCATTGACTTCAATGGGGTTCGGGACGAAGTTCGGATCGGGTTCGGATCCCGAACCCGAACATTTCCGGGATGTTCGGCCGAACTTCTCGAACCCGAACATCCAGGTGTTCGCTCAACTCTATTGATAAGCTAAAAAAAATGTTTTTATTGAAGTACATGATTAAAAACATATAATGGAAAATGACAGACAAATCAGTATAAAAAAAAGTGTGGTACAACCCTGGGAGAACTTGGTAAGAGGAGTGACATAAGATAGAGCCTGAAGAAAAAAATCTATTACATAAGTCCAAAAATTGTGGATGTCTAACAAATAGAAACAAGAGATGCCATGTACATAAAATGCAAGTGCTCTACTAGGTATAGCAGTGGTTTATCACACCCAAAAATTGGTGAATTTCAACCAAATATGTAACAGACAAATTAGTGAATAGTTTTTTTACATGTCTACTAGGAATAGCAGTGGTTTATCACAACCAAAAATTGGTGAATTTAAACCGAATATGTAGCAGACAAATTAGTTAATTTATTTTACCTGTCTACTAGGTATAGTATCTGCTCATTCTAAGTTACAGTTCTAGCCCAGGTAGTGAGCGTAATAGAATGAACACAGCTAACGGAGTAAATTAATAGAAGCGTCTGTGGGAGCGCGCAGCCATAGAAGCTATTCAAGAGTGTATGGAATCTCAGAGAGACTACCGCTCACCCTGAAAGTTTTACCGCATAGGTTCTCATTGATAAAGTAGATTTAGGTATTAATGATAAACAATAAAGGTGAAGTTTTAACAATTAATGTGGGGGAGAAAAAAGTGTAATTCAGCTGTTGAAATACAGCCTAAGCTACAATTGTAATCTCCAAACGCTGCTCTTTCACAAAAGGGTTCTTGTGAATATATAATTATATATTTGTCATCCACAGATCCCCCTCATAACAGTGTCCCCCAATACACCGGCCCTCCGCTCACCGCAGTATTTCTAGACATTAATCCTTGACCTGTTAATAAGTTTATCTAAAGCTGCGCTCTCCCCTGTTCCCCTGTATCAGTACAGCACTTCCATAGCAGGCAGAGCGGACGGCAGCAGTAACGTCACTCGCTGACGTCGCGCAGCCTGCTCCTCCGACTTTATGAATGAAGCAGGAGGAGCAGGCGCGCGACGTCAGTGAGTGACGTTACTGCTGCCGTCCGCTCTGCCTGCTATGGGAGCTTGTTAGTAAGTGCTGTACTGATACAGGGGAACAGGGGAGAGCGCAGCTTTAGTTAAACTTATTAACAGGTCAAGGATTAATGTCTAGAAATACTGCGGTGAGCGGCGGGGCCCAGTGTAAGAGTACAGTGACTGCACCGGGCCCTGCCCCTAGTTCCGCACTCCAGCCCCTCCACTCTCCCCGCTCATACATCGTAGGCTGCGATGTAAAATAGAAGCATTCGCCCCATAAGACACATATATATAGTACACTGTCTTATGTAGTTTATATACAGGATACTATCCTCTGTAGTATATATACAGTATACTGTCCTCTGTAGTGTATATATACAGTATACTGCCCTCTGTAGTATATATATACTGTATACTGTCCTCTGTAGTATATATACAGTAAACTGTCCTCTGTAGTATATGTATAGTATACTGTCCTCTGTAGTGTGTATATACAGTATACTGTCCTCTGTAGTATATACAGTATACTGTCCTCTGTAGTGTATATATAGTATACTGTCCTCTGTAGTATATACAGTATACTGTCCTCTGTAGTGTGTATATACAGTATACTGTCCTCTGTAGTATATACAGTATACTGTCCTCTGTAGTGTATATATAGTATACTGTCCTCTGTAGTATATACAGTATACTGTCCTCTGTAGTATATATATATATATATATATATATATATATATATACTGTATACTGTCCTCTGTAGTGAATATATACAGTGTACTGTCCTCTGTAGTATATATACAGTAAACTGTCCTCTGTAGTATATATATAGTATACTGTCCTCTGTAGTGTGTATATATAAAGTATACTGTCCTCTGTAGTATATATATACTGTATACTGTCCTCTGTAGTATATATACAGTATACTGTCCTCTGTAGTATATATACAGTAAACTGTCCTATGTAGTATATGTATAGTATACTGTCCTCTGTAGTATATGTATAGTATACTGTCCTCTGTAGTATATATATACAGTATACTGTCCTCTGTAGTATATATACAGTAAAATGTCCTCTGTAGTTTATGTATAGTATACTGTCCTCTGTAGTGTGTATATATACAGTATACTGTCCTCTGTAGTATATATATACTGTATACTGTCCTGTGTAGTGTGTATATATACAGTATACTGTCCTCTGTAGTATATATATATATATATATATATACTGTATACTGTCCTCTGTAGTGTATATATACAATATACTGTCCTCTGTAGTATATATACAGTAAACTGTCCTCTGTAGTATATGTATAGAATACTGTCCTGTGTAGTGTGTATATATACAGTATACTGTCCTCTGTAGTATATATATATATATATATATATATATATATATACTGTATACTGTCCTCTGTAGTGTATATATACAGTAAACTGTCCTCTGTAGTATATATACAGTAAACTGTCCTCTGTAGTATATGCATAGTATACTGTCCTCTGTACTGTGTATATATACAGTATACTGTCCTCTGTAGTATATATACAGTATACCGTCCTCTGTAGTATATATACAGTATACTGTCCTCTGTAGTATATATACAGTAAACTGTCCTCTGTAGTATATGTATAGTATACTGTCCTCTGTAGTGTATATATACAGTATACTGTCCTCTGTAGTATATATATATATATACTGTATACTGTCCTCTGTAGTATATATACAGTATACCGTTCTCTGTAGTATATATACAGTATACTGTCCTCTGTAGTATATATACAGTAAACTGTCCTCTGTAGTATATGTATAGTATACTGTCCTCTGTAGTGTATATATACAGTATACTGTCCTCTGTAGTGTGTATATATATATATATATATATATATACTGTATACTGTCCTCTGTAGTATATATACAGTATACCGTTCTCTGTAGTATATATACAGTATACTGTCCTCTGTAGTATATATACAGTAAACTGTCCTCTGTAGTATATGTATAGTATACTGTCCTCTGTAGTGTATATACAGTATACTGTCCTCTGTAGTATATATACAGTATACCGTTCTCTGTAGTATATATACAGTATACTGTCCTCTGTAGTATATATACAGTAAACTGTCCTCTGTAGTATATGTATAGTATACTGTCCTCTGTAGTGTGTATATATAGTATACTGTCCTCTGTAATATATAGACTCACCTAAAGAATTATTAGGAGCACCATACTAATACGGTGTTGGACCCCCATTTGCCTTCAGAACGGCCTTAATTCTACATGGCATTGATTCAACAAGGTGCTGATAGCGTTCTTTAGAAATGTTGGCCCATATTGATAGGATGGCATCTTGCAGTTGATGGAGATTTGAGGGATGCACATCCAGGGCACGAAGCTCCCGTTCCACCACATCCCAAAGATGCTCTATTGGGTTGAGATCTGGTGACTGTGGGGCCATTTTAGTACAGTGAACTCATTGTCATGTTCAAGAAACCAATTTGAAATGATTCGAGCTTTGTGACATGGTGCATTATCCTGCTGGAAGTAGCCATCAGAGGATGGGTACATGGTGGTCATGAAGGGATGGACATGGTCAGAAACAATGCTCAGGTAGCCCGTGGCATTTAAACGATGGCCAATTGGCACTAAGGGGCCTAAAGCGTGCCCAGAAAACATCCCCCACACCATTACACCAGCACCACCAGCCTGCACAGTGGTAACAAGGCATGATGGATACATGTTCTCATTCTGTTTGCGCCAAATTCGGACTCTACCATTTGAATGTCTCAACAGAAATCGAGACTCATCAGACCAGGCAACATTTTTCCAGTCTTCAACAGTCCAATTTTGGTGAGCTGGTGCAAATTGTAGCCTCTTTATCCTATTTGTAGTGGAGATGAGTGGTACCCAGTGGGGTCTTCTGCTGTTGTAGCCCATCTGCCTCAAGGTTGAGCGTGTTGTGGCTTCACAAATGCTTTGCTGCAGACCTCGGTTGTAACGAGTGGTTATTTCAGTCAACGTTGCTCTTCTATCAGCTTGAATCAGTCGGCCCATTCTCCTCTGACCTCTAGCATCAACAAGGCATTTTCGCCCACAGGACGGCCGCATACTGGATGTTTTTCCCTTTTCACACCATTCTTTGTAAACCCTAGAAATGGTTGTGCGTGAAAATCCCAGTAACTGAGCAGATTGTGAAATACTCAGACCGGCCCGTCTGGCACCAACAACCATGCCACGCTCAAAATTGCTTAAATCACCTTTCTTTCCCATTCTGACATTCAGTTTGGAGTTCAGGAGATTGTCTTGACCAGGACCACAACCCTACATGCATTGAAGCAACTGCCATGTGATTGGTTGACTAGATAATCGCATTAATGAGAAATAGAACAGGTGTTCCTAATAATTCTTTAGGTTAGTGTATACAGTATACCGTCCTCTGTAGTATATATACAGTATACTGTCCTCTGTAGTATATATAGTATACAGTTTACTGTCCTCTGTAGTGTGTGTATATATACAGTATACTGTCCTCTGTAGTATATATACTGTATACTGTCCTCTGTAGTATATGTATAGTATACTGTCCTCTGTAGTGTGTATATATATACTGTCTTCTGTAGTATATATATATACTGTATACTGTCCTCTGTAGTATATATATACAGTAAACTGTCCTCAGTAGTATATGTATAGTATACTGTCCTCTGTAGTGTGTATATATATACTGTCTTCTGTAGTATATATATATACTGTATACTGTCCTCTGTAGTATATATATACAGTAAACTGTCCTCAGTAGTATATGTATAGTATACTGTCCCTGTAGTTATATACAGTATATGTCCTCTGTAGTATATATATAGTATACTGTCCTCTGTAGTATATATACAGTACTGTCCTCTGTAGTATTATATATAGTATATATATACTGTCCTCTCGTAGTATATATACAGTATACTGTCCTCTGTAGTATAATATATTTATACTGTCCTCTGTAGGTATATATAAGTATACGGTCCTCTGTATATAACAGTAAACTGTCCTCTGTAGTATAGTATATATACTGTCCTCTGTAGTGGTATATATACGTATACTGTCCTCTGTAGTATATATTATACGTATACTGTCCTCTGTAGTGTAGTATATACAGTATACTGTCCTCTGTAGTATATACAGTAAACTGTCCTCTGTAGTATATGTATAGTATACTTCCTCTGTAGGATATATAGTATACTGTCCTCTGTAGTATATATATATATATATATATATATATATATATACTGTATACTGTCCTCTGTGGTAGATATACAGTATTCTGTTGTCTGTAGTATATATACAGTAAACTGTCCTCTGTAGTATATGTATAGTATACTGTCCTCTGTAGTGTGTATATATACAGTATACTGTCCTCTGTAGTATATATATACTGTATACTGTCCTCTGTAGTGTATATATACAGTATACTGTCCTCTGTAGTATATATACAGTAAACTGTCCTCTGTAGTATATGTATAGTATACTGTCCTCTGTAGTATATATACAGTATACTGTCCTCTGTAGTAGATATACAGTATTCTGTTGTCTGTAGTATATATACAGTAAACTGTCCTCAGTAGTATATGTATAGTATACTGTCCTCTGTAGTATATATATATACTGTCCTCTGTAGTATATATATACAGTAAACTGTCCTCTGTAGTATATGTATAGTATACTGTCCTCTGTAGTGTGTATAAATACAGTATACTGTCCTCTGTAGTATATATACTGTATACTGTCCTCTGTAGTGTGTATATATACAGTATACTGTCCTCTGTAGTATATATATACATGTATACTGTCCTCTGTAGTAGATATACAGTATTCTGTTGTCTGTAGTATATATACAGTAAACTGTCCTCTGTAGTATATGTATAGTATACTGTCCTCTGTAGTGTGTATATAGTGAAAATTTATTACCTGGAATTTTGCTTTCCATGAGTCCGAAGGCAGCACATGAAGGGTTAACGGAGTCCCATTCTCGCCCCAGGACCGCCCACCTAGATAACAAACAAGATAATTGATTAATTAATGATCCTGTAGGTTTCTATAAAACACCCCCTCTGGCAGACCTCCAATGTGTATAAAAAATAGATTCAGCCAAAATGCGAAACAAAAGGATTTATTAGGGAGGGTATGTATGTGCTGCCTTCGGACTCATGGAAAGCAAAATTCCAGGTAATAAATTTTCACTTTCCCCTGACGTCCTCGGCAGCACATGAAGGGATATGCATAGATATTGAAGGGAGGGAATTACTGAACGGCTGCACTCAACACCGCGGTGCCAAAGGCTGAGCTCTTATTATCTATGTCCAGCCGGTAGTGCTTCATGAAGGTAGATGGCGTAGACCATGATGCAGCTCTACAGATTTCTTCTAGGGAGACATGCGCTTGTTCAGCCCAAGATGTTGCTGTAGCTCTAGTTGAGTGGGCTCTAATCGGAGAAGGAGGAGAAATGCCCTCTATGGTGTATGCCTCCAAAATGATAGACTTGATCCATCTTGCCAGGGAAGCCTTAGATGCCTTGTGACCTTTATTAGGACCGGAGTATAGCAAAAACAGATTTTCATCTAGTCTAAAATTCTCTGTTTTCTGAAGGTAGATCTCTACTGCTCTCTTGACATCTAGGGTGTGCCAGCGGGCTTGTTCTTCATCTGAGGGGTCTGGGAAAAAAACTGGTAGAAACGCTTCTCGGTTGACGTTAGCAGAAGAAGGAACTTTAGGCACAAAGAAAGGTAGAGTGCGCAGCAAAACTCCATCCGGCAGGATTCTTAAATACGGTGTCTTGACCGAAAGCGGTTGTAATTCTCCGAGTCTCTTAGCTGAAGTGATGGCAATAAGAAAGAGAACTTTGCAGGAGAGCCATTTAAGATCTGCGTCTACTAAGGGCTCAAAGGGGGGTTCAGTCAACCTTCTGAGGACCAATGACAGATCCCAAATAGGCATAGGGTGTCTCAGGACCGGCCTAAGCTTTTTAATGGCCTTGAAGAAGCGATTAAGAGATGATGTCCGAACTTCCCCTCTGTCATCGCATTAATGGCTGTCATGTGCACTTTTTAAGGTGTTTGGAGTAAGACCTTTCTTGAATCCATCTTGCAAGAACTGGAGGATAACAGGGACTGTAATATCTGAACATTCATTCTCTGACATCCAGGATGAAAATTTCCTCCATATCTTTTCATACTTGATATTTGTAGAAGCTTTCCGGGAGGAGAGTAGGGTATTGATGACAGGGACAGACAGACCTTTTCCTTCTAGTCTGGACCTCTCAGTCTCCAAGCTGTGAGATGAAGTTTGTTCAGATGCTGATGAAAGAGGCCGTTCTGAACTAGTAAGTCGGGATGAGATGGAAGCTTCCAGTAGACTCTTTTGGATAACTGGAGTAGAAGTGGGAACCATGGCCTGCGTGGCCAAAAAGGAGTAATCAATAAAGCTTGAGGTTTCTCTAATAGAATCTTCTGCAGGACTCTTAAGATGAGAGGCACCGGAGGAAAGATATAAACATATTGGTCTTTCCAAGTTATAGAAAAAGCATCCACCGCTGCCGGGTTCTGGATCTGTTCAGAGAACAGAACTTGGGAAGTTTGCTGTTTTCCTTGGAGGCCATCAGATCTATAGACGGAGTACCCCATCTGGCTGTAATCTGCAGGAAGTATTTCTGGTTCAGCTCCCACTCGGTTTGTCTGATCTTCCTCCGACTCAGAAGATCCGCCTGAGTATTCAACGAGCCTTTGATGTGTACCGCCCTTAGACTTTGTACGTGCCTCTCTGCCCATGCAAAGATCTTCATGCACAACGCAAGGAGTAAACGGCTCTGGGTGCCCCCCTGTTTGTTTATATAAAAAACTGCAGGGAGATTGTCCGTCTGTATTAGGACTGACTGGTCTTCCAAATCTTTCCAAAAGTGTTGTAATGCCAGCTTGATGGCCTTCAACTCCCTGAAGTTCGAGGACAGCTGTTGTTCTGTGTAGGACCAAGAACCTTGAACCCAACTGCTTCCGAGATGGGCTCCCCAGCCCCGGGAGGACGTGTCCGTTGTAATAGTCATTGTAGTTGTTAGCTGGAAGGGTCTGCCCCTGGATAAATTCCTTCTTCTTAACCACCATTTCAGCTCCGCGATTGTAGAAGGTCTCAACCTGACACGGGCTGAAAGATTGTGGTTGTGCTTCCAAAGCTGAAGCAAGTCCTGTTGTAATTCTCTTATGTGGGCCTGAGCCCATGGAACTGCATCTATTACTGATGTCATATGACCCAGGGTTTTCATCACCTTGTGGACTGTAGGTCTTCGTCTCGTAATTAAGGCCCTTATTGATGATGTGACAGAGTTTATCCTGGAGGTTGGGAGATACAGGGTCATGGTGCAAGTGTCTATCCTGAAGCCTAGAAACGTTTTGGATGTTGCTGGCTGGATGTCGGATTTGTCCCAATTGATCAAAAAACCCAGAGACTGAAGCAGCTTGAATGACTTTCAGGAGATGAGAATTCAGCGAGTCCCTGGTGGGTGCCACAACAAGCCAGTCGTCCAGGTACGGAAACACCTGCAAGGCTTGTAGGCGTAAACTTGCAACGGCGATCACGGCCAACTTCGTGAAAATTCTGGGTGCTGATGAGAGACCGAAGGGCAGGGCTTTGAATTGAAGATGTTTTATCTTTCCTCCCATGACAATTGCAATCCTCAGAAAGCGTCTCGACGAGTTGTTTATTGGGACATGGAGATAAGCATCTCTCAGGTTGATGGAAGCCAAGAAGTGACCTTCCTGAAGCAAGGACGTGATCGATCTTATGTTTTCCATCTTGAAATGAATTTTTTTGATAAATTGGTTCACGTAGCGGAGGTCTATAATTAGACGCCACTTTCCCTCTGGCTTGGGAACTGGAAACACTCTGGAATACACTCCTGTTCCTTCTTGCTGTCTTGGAACAGGTTCCAGAGCACCCTTTAGAAAGAATTATTTTACGAGGTCTATGACCCGAAGGTCTTCTCTTTGATTTAAGAGAAAACGGTCTCTTGGACGGCGGATAAACTCCAGTGAGTAGCCTTCTTTTACGATCCTCAAGGCCCAATTGTCTGAGGAAATTTCTTGCCATGCTGCGTAGAATTGAGTAAGCCGTCCTCCTACCCTCTGGCTTCTGGCGTCAGAAACCTTTCTTTGGAGGGTTTATCTTCTGGTCTCTTCCTACTCTTATCCGATGTCCTGGCAAAAAATCTTCGGTCAGATCCTTTCCTGTCCGAACGCCCGCGAAAATCGGATCTCTGAAAGCGTTGTCTTCTAAAGGGCCGAAAACTTCTGGATTGAAATCTGCGCCTAGAAGGAGGAAATTCCAAAGCTTTATCCTCTTTATTGGTTTCCAAAAGAGTGTCTAACTCCGAGCCGAACAGACGCCCAGGTTCAAAGGGAAGAGAGCAAAGGTTGTTCTTGGAGGGGACATCACCCGACCACAATTTAAACCAGATCGACCTCCTGATAGAGTTGGAAAGGGACATATTTTTGGCCAGGCCTTTCAGGGTATCTACGGGAAAGTCACATAGGAACTCTGCCGCGATCTTCAAGGAAGGGAGCTGCTGAAGTAAATCCTCTCTATTAACACCATCTTCAATATCCCTTCCTAGCTGACTCAACCATACCCTCAGGGCATGGGCTACAGGCACTGCTGCCATGGACGCCTTCTTCAGGGAGGCTATATAAGAATGAAGCCGCTTCAGGAGATTATCTGCCTTCTTATCCATAGGATCCTTCAACAACGTGGAGTCATCAGACGGAAAAAAGGACCTCTTCGCTAGTCTGGCCACTGCAGGATCGACCTTGGAAGGAGCCCCCCACTTTTCACATTCAGCAGGGTCTATTCTGTACATAGCCTTCGCTCTTCTTCCTGAATCCATTTTCCTTAAAGGATATTTCCATTCCTTCTGGATGATAGATTCAAGCACCGGATGACTGGGAAAGACCCGCGCTTTCTTCTTAGGAAAGTAAAACAGGCTCCCCTCATCTTGGTCGGTGCGCGTCTCCGTCTTGGATTCAATTATATGCTTGACATCCTTGATGAGACGGTTAATATCTTCTTTCCTGAACAAAAAATTCTCCTCTGTGGCCGGTTCTGGATCTGAGCTAGAGCCAGAAGACACCTCCCCTTCCGAGTGAGAAGACCTCTCGGCAGACGTAGAAGGGCTAGGGTCAACCCGTTTCCTCTTATGCGTCTTCTGTCTCTTAGATTGAGACAGAAAGGATTCAAGTAGAGAAATCAATTTTTTAGTATTGTCTTCAGAGATGACCTCCGGCTGGGTACAGGCTGCGCAAATGTTAGATATATAACCCTCAGGAAGCGGTTTAATACAAGTGATACATAAGGGCTGCTTTTTCTTTTGTCTCTTCACACGCCTGGGTGAGGATTCCGGGTAATGGGAAAACGCCTCTAGTCCGCAGCTTCCACAATAATCATCCCGGTGGTCGTCAGGGAGAGGCTGGTCGCAGGATTGGCACAGCCTGTGCCTGTGCTTCCTGGATCTCTTTCCTCCTAGGCTGGACATCTGGAGAAAGAATAAATTAATTTAAAGTGACATAAAATGACATAAGCCATAATAATTGGCTAAGGTCAGATAAGAAGGAGCCAGGACCAGGGGTACCTCAAAGATAAAAGAGCTCGGCTGCCAAAGCACCAGGGCAGCAAGAGCTAGGAAAATACCACCTTAAATAATATAAAACATTTGAATTTGCCGCCAGAAACTCCAGGAGCGGCGCCCGCTGATGACATCAGACGCCGCCGAACGCTGCGTTCCACCGTGCGTTCCACAAGCGCCCCCATTGCCGCCCAGAGAAGAAACCGCGCTGGAGCGACATGAGGGTACAGGCGAACCTCCCAGCCGAGCGGCCATTCCAGGTAGAAGGGAGGGATTATACAGAGCAGCGCCAAGGCACCCCCATGGCTAGCTGAACTCTGAGCCAAAAACCTGGGACACCCCCCAGGCATGAGGGCTTTACAGGAGAGGTGGGCAATGGACCTGTTCAGAATGAGGACATAAAAAAAACACATTGGAGGTCTGCCAGAGGGGGTGTTTTATAGGAACCTACAGGATCATTAATTAATCAATTATCTTGTTTGTTATCTAGGTGGGCGGTCCTGGGGCTAGAATGGGACTCCGTTAACCCTTTATGTGCTGCCGAGGACGTCAGGGGAAATACAGTATACTGTCCTCTGTAGTATATATATACTGTATACTGTCCTCTGTAGTGTATATATACAGTATACTGTCCTCTCTAGTATATATGCAGTAAACTGTCCTCTGTAGTATATGTATTGTATACTGTCCTCTGTAGTGTGTATATATACAGTATACTGTCCTCTGTAGTATATATACAGTATACTGTTCTCTGTAGTATATATAGAGTAAACTGTCCTCTGTAGTATATGTATAGTATACTGTCATCTGTACTATATGTATAGTATACTGTCCTCTGTAGTATATATACAGTATTATGTCCTCTGTAGTATATATACAGTATACTGTCCTCTGTAGTATATATACAGTATACCGTCCTCTGTAGTATATATACAGTATACCGTCCTCTGTAGTATATATACAGTATACTGTCCTTTGTAGTGTGTGTATATACAGTATACTGTCCTCTGTAGTATATATATACTGTATACTGTCCTCTGTAGTGTATATATACAGTATACCGTCCTCTGTAGTATATATACAGTATATTGTCCTTTGTAGTATATATACAGTATACCGTCCTCTGTAGTATATATGCAGTATACCGTCCTCTGTAGTATATTTACAGTATACTGTCCTATGTAGTATATATACAGTATACTGTCCTCTGTAGTATATTTACAGTAAACTGTCCTCTGTAGTATATGTATAGTATACTGTCCTTTGTAGTGTGTATATATACAGTATACTGTCCTCTGTAGTATATATATACTGTATACTGTCCTCTGTAGTATATATACAGTATACCGTCCTCTGTAGTATATATACAGTATATTGTCCTTTGTAGTATATATACAGTATACTGTCCTCTGTAGTATATATATAGTATACCGTCCTCTGTAGTATATATACAGTATACCGTCCTCTGTAGTATATATACTGTATACTGTCCTCTGTAGTGTATATATACAGTATACTGTCCTCTGTAGCATATGTATAGTATACTGTCCTCTGTAGCATATGTATAGTATACTGTCCTCTGTAGTATATATATATAGTATACCGTCCTCTGTAGTATATATATATATACAAAATATAATAAATGGCAGCACCAACCTTGGAATATATTGGACATTGGGTGCAAGCTCCAGTGGAAATAGCATCCCAGGATAATATCAATAAAAACAGAGCAGCACTCCAGTAAGGTGAAAAAAGAAAAGCTGTTTATTCACCCAGCGGTGACGCGACGTTTCGGCTCCAACATGAAGCCTTTCTCAAGCAATGTGGCAATACAAACTGAGCATACTTATAGTGTGAGGAAGTGACATCATCAAACATAATTAGCATTAACCCATGCCTATACAGGTGATAATTAAATAATAATGATAATACATGTGTATACATTTGTACATCAGGTGAACACAGTGCTTGGAATAAAATAGAACCGTGATACGATTGCATATTATAATACATTATCTAAATCGATGCAAAATGCATGTGTATAAAGTGCACTTGTGCAATGACCCAGGAAACAATCGGTTAAAATAAGGAGCTGTTACCACACATTCATCATGGGGAGTGGTCAGGTCAGATGACTATGGACATGGATACATGCATACAATCAAACATCTTAACAATACCCGATGTGGCTCCATTAAAAAATTCAGCGTCTGAGAATCTCAGATGCGCGTGCGTCCGTTGGACCAACACGTGCGCGATCAAGTGCGCATGCGCCAAGACCCGGACGCATCCGCGTAATCCGAAATACACAGTACGCGCATGGCTGGATAATCGCATCACATCAGTGTCATCACAAAGCCTCGCGATGATTCGCAAGCGCCCAGTACTCCTGCACAATCCACCATATTGGAAAAGGTAAAGCCAGTTCAGGCGCGAAAGTAACCGCGTCATGACCTGTGCCGACCATTAACCAATATACTCTGCATACACAACACAAACAACTCGTTACTTTTTGGTCCACCGCGTCCAAATCCAAGCGCCGTCAGGCACCACAGGTTGACACATATACAGGGGACATCACATGGGCAAGACCGCGGTAGCAGCTTCCCCATATGTTATCCATCCCATGGACCTCGTAACAATGAGGGATCTCCTCAACACATCCATACTCAGGAGACTGTAATTATGTAGCACTATAGGCGATGTATTGTTGACACTGGTGATAGACATATAGTGGAGTTCGGGGATTGTAGTTAGAATGACCTGCGCAAGTCCATAGCTCATTTCACGCAACCTTCAGCCATCGACCATGATGTAACTATGTGAGTAAAAGAAAAAGAGAATGAGCTTAATCTGTATATTTATATAAATAACAGAATAAAAATTACATTACTACCCAACACAGGAATTGAGCATAGAGTGAATCAAAAATTGGTCAGGGCAAGCTATCGACCAAATACCTGTCCTAAATTGAGATCAACATTGAGGCCACGTGGTTTCATGGAGTATAAAGTGAAAATCCAATGGATTTCTTTCTTTTTGAGAAGTGCAATTCTGTTACCACCCCTCCTCGGCATTGGTACATAATCCACAATCCAACACTTGAGATCCCTTTCCTTGTGTTTGAGATCCGTAAAGTGCTTGGAAACTGGAAGATCCAATCTTTTTGTTGATACTTAAGCGGTGGTTATTCAGTCTAGACTTAAACGCTGTAGATGTTTCCTCAACATATAAAATATTGCAGGGACAGGACAGTACATATACCACATGATCAGAAATACATGTCAGGTGAAAACGGATGGGAAAAACAGCCCCCGTAGAAGGGTGGACAAAAGAGGAGGCCTTGCACATGTATCTGCAATTGACGCATCCAAGACACAGAAAACATCCATGTCCGGGACGCGTCAATGCAGATTGACTGAGGACATTTTTTGTCCCCACTTCGGCCCGCACCAATTGGTCCCTTAGACTCTTGTTCTCTTATAGAAAGTCCAATGGTGGGGAATCAAATTCAGGAACACCCCTGATGGAGCCAGCAAGAACAGGCCAGTGTCGTCTTATGATATGACTGATATCAGTACTGGACTCAGTATACGTAGACACAAATGGGATCCTGGATACCCCACTTTTGATCGATGGGCCGGAGAGGATTTTCTGCCTGTCTATCCCCATCACTGTGTTACGGTGTTCTTCCAGTAATTTATTGGGATAACCACGTTTTTTTGAACCTGTGCAGCATATCATCCAACGTGTGTCTGGAATCCAGATCATCGGAGACAATTCTCTTGGCACGCACCATTTGCGAGTACGGAAGAGAACTAGAGTTCAGCGAACACCTGGATGTTCGGGTTCGAGAAGATCGGCCAAACTTCCCGGAAATGTTCGGGTTCGGGATCCGAACCCGACCCGAACATCGTCCCGAACCCCAATGAAGTCAATGGGGACCCGAACTTTTCGGCACTAAAAAGGCTGTAAAACAGCCCAGGAAAGGGCTAGAGGGATGCAAAAGGCAGCAACATGTAGGTAAATTCCCTGCAAACGAATGTGGATAGGGAAATGAATAAAAATAAAAATAAAATAAATAAAAATTAACCAATATCAATTGGAGAGAGGTCCCATAGCAGAGAATCTGGCTTCACGTCACCCACCACTGTAACAGTCCATTGTCATATATTTAGGCCCCGACACCAAGGCAGAGGAGAGAGGTCCCATAACAGAGAATCTGGCTTCATGTCAGCAGAGAATCAGTCTTCTTGTCATAGCAGAGAATCGTGCTTCACGTCACCCAACACTGGAAAAGTCCATTGTCAGATATTTAGGCCCAGGCACCCAGGCAGAGGAGAGAGGTCCCGTAACAGAGAATCTGACTTCATGTCAGCAGAGAATCAGTCTTCATGTCATAGCAGAGAGAATCATGCTTCATGTCACCCAACACTGGAACAGTCCATTGTCAGATATTTAGGCCCAGGCACAGAGGCAGAGGAGAGAGGTCCCATAACAGAGAATCTGGCTTCATGTCAGCAGAGAATCGGTCTTCTTGTCATAGCAGAGAATCATGCTTCACGTCACCCAACACTGGAACAGTCCATTGTCAGATATTTAGGCCCAGGCACCCAGGCAGAGGAGAGAGGTCCCGTAACAGAGAATCTGGCTTCATGTCACCAGAGAATCTGTCTTCATATCATAGGAGAGAATCATGCTTCACGTCACCCAACACTGGAACAGTCCATTGTCAGATATTTAGGCCCAGGCAGAGTAGAGAGGTCCCGTAACAGAGAATCTGGCTTCATGTCAGCAGAGAATCAGTCTTCATATCATAGGAGAGAATCATGCTTCACGTCACCCACCACTGGAACAGTCCATTGTCAGATATTTAGGCCCAGGCACCCAGGCAGAGGAGAGAGGTCTCGTAACAGAGAATCTGGCTTCATGTCAGCAGAGAATCAGTCTCCATGTCATAGCAGAGAATCAGGCTTCACGTCACCCACCACTGTAACAGTCCATTGTCATAAATTTAGGCCCTGGCACCCAGGCAGAGGAGAGAGGTCCCGTAACAGAAAATCTGGCTTCATGTCAGCAGAGAATCAGTCTTCATGTCATAGCAGAGAATCATGCTTCACGTCACCCAACACTGGAACAGTCTATTGTCATATATTTAGGCCCAGGCACCCAGGCAGAGGAGAGAGGTCCCGTAACAGAGAATCTGGCTTCATGTCACCAGAGAATGTGTCTTCATATCATAGGAGAGAATCATGCTTCACGTCACCCAACACTGGAACAGTCCTTTGTCAGATATTTAGGCCCAGGCACCCAGGCAGAGGAGAGAGGTCCCGTAACAGAGAATCTGGCTTCATGTCAGCAGAGAATCAGTCTTCATATCATAGGAGAGAATCATGCTTCACGTCACCCAACACTGGAACAGTCTATTGTCAGATATTTAGGCCCAGGCACCCAGGCAGAGGAGAGAGGTCCCGTAACAGAGAATCTGGCTTCATGTCACCATACCATATGAGAGAATCAGGCTTCACGTCACCCAACACTGGAACAGTCCATTGTCAGATATTTAGGCCCAGGCACCCAGGCAGAGGAGAGAGGTCCCGTAAAAGAGAATCTGGCTTCATGTCAGCAGAGAATCAGTCTTCATGTCATAGCAGAGAATCAGGCTTCACGTCACCCACCACTGGAACAGTCCATTGTCATAAATTTAGGCCCTGGCACCCAGGCAGAGGAGAGAGGTCCCGTAACAGAAAATATGGCTTTATGTCAGCAGAGAATCAGTCTTCATGTCATAGCAGAGAATCATGCTTCACGTCACCCACTACTGAAACAGTCTATTGTCAGATATTTAGGCCCAGGCACCCAGGCAGAGGAGAGAGGTCCCGTAACAGAGAATGTGGCTTCATGTCACCAGAGAATCTGTCTTCATATCATAGGAGAGAATCAGGCTTCACGTCACCCAACACTGGAACAGTCCATTGTCAGATATTTAGGCCCAGGCACCCAGGCAGAGGAGAGAGGTCCCGTAACAGAGAATCTGGCTTTATGTCAGCAGAGAATCAGTCTTCATATCATAGGAGAGAATCATGCTTCACGTCACCCAACACTGGAACAGTCTATTGTCAGATATTTAGGCCCAGGCACCCAGGCAGAGGAGAGAGGTCTCGTAACAGAGAATCTGGCTTCATGTCAGCAGAGAATCAGTCTTCATGTCATAGCAGAGAATCAGGCTTCACGTCACCCACCACTGTAACAGTCCATTGTCATAAATTTAGGCCCCGACACCCAGGCAGAGGAGAGAGGTCCCGTAACAGAAAATCTGGCTTCATGTCAGCAGAGAATCAGTCTTCATGTCATAGCAGAGAATCATGCTTCACGTCACCCAACACTGGAACAGTCTATTGTCAGATATTTAGGCCCAGGCACCCAGGCAGACGAGAGAGGTCCCGTAACAGAGAATCTGGCTTCATGTCAGCAGAGAATCAGTCTTCATATCATAGCAGAGAATCATGCTTACGTCACCCAACACTGGAACAGTCCATTGTCAGATATTTAGGCCCAGGCACCCAGGCAGAGGAGAGAGGTCCCGTAACAGAGGATCTGGCTTCATGTCAGCAGAGAATCAGTCTTCATATCATAGCAGAGAATCATGCTTCACGTCACCCAATACTGGAACAGTCCATTGTCAGATATTTAGGCCCAGGCACCCAGGCAGAGGAGAGAGGTCCCGTAACAGAGAATATGGCTTCATGTCAGCAGAGAATCAGTTTTCATGTCATAGCAGAGAATCAGGCTTCACGTCACCCACCACTGTAACAGTCTATTGTCAGATATTTAAGCCCAGGCACCCAGGCAAAGGAGAGGGGTCCCGTAACAGAGAATCTGGCTTCATGTCAGCAGAGAATCAGTCTTCATGTAATAGAAGAGAATCAGGCTTCACTTCACCCACCACTGTAACAGTTCATTGTCATAAATTTAGGCCCAGGCACCCAGGCAGAGGAGAGAGGTCCTGTAACAGAGAATCTGGCTTCATGTCAGCAGAGAATCAGTCTTAATATCATAGCAGAGAATCATGCTTCACGTCACCAAACATTGGAACAGTCCATTGTCATATATTTAGGCCCCGGCACCCAGACAGAGGAGAGGTTCATTCAACTTTGGGTAGCCTCGCAATATAATGGTAAAATGAAAATAAAAATAGGATTGAATGAGGAAGTGCCCTGGAGTACAATAATATATGGTTAAGGGGAGGTAGTTAATGTCTAATCTGCACAAGGGATGGACAGGTCCTGTGGGATCCATGCCTGGTTCATTTTTATGAACGTCAGCTTGTCCACATTGGCTGTAGACAGGCGGCTGCGTTTGTCTGTAATGACGCCCCCTGCCGTGCTGAATACACGTTCAGACAAAACGCTGGCCGCCGGGCAGGCCAGCACCTCCAAGGCATGAAAGGCTAGCTCTGGCCACGTGGACAATTTAGAGACCCAGAAGTTGAATGGGGCCGAACCATCAGTCAGTACGTGGAGGGGTGTGCACACGTACTGTTCCACCATGTTAGTGAAATGTTGCCTCCTGCTAACACGTTGCGTATCAGGTGGTGGTGCAGTTAGCTGTGGCGTGTTGACAAAACTTTTCCACATCTCTGCCATGCTAACCCAGCCCTCAGAAGAGCTGGCCGTGACACAGCTGCCTTGGCGACCTCTTGCTCCTCCTCTGCCTTGGCCTTGGGCTTCCACTTGTTCCCCTGTGACATTTGGGAATGCTCTCAGTAGCGCGTCTACCAACGTGCGCTTGTACTCGCGCATCTTCCTATCACGCTCCAGTGCAGGAAGTAAGGTGGGCAGATTGTCTTTGTACCGTGGATCCAGCAGGGTGGCAACCCAGTAGTCCGCACAAGTTAAAATGTGGGCAACTCTGCTGTCGTTGCGCAGGCACTGCAGCATGTAGTCACTCATGTGTGCCAGGCTGCCCAGAGGTAAGGACAAGCTGTCCTCTGTGGGAGGCGTATCGTCATCGTCCTGCCGTTTCCCCCCAGCCACGCACCAGTGATGGGCCCGAGCTGCGTTGGGTGCCACCCCGCTGTGACCATGCTTCATCCTCATCCTCCTCCACCTCCTCCTCATCCTCGTCCTCCTCGTCCTCCATGTAGTGGGCCCTGGCTGGCCACATTTGTACCTGACCTCTGCTGTTGCCAAAAACCTCCCTCTGAGTCACTTCTAAGAGACTGGCCTGAAAGTGCTAAAAATGACCCCTCTTCCTCCTCCTCCTCCTCCTCCTCCTCCTGGGCCACCTCCTCTTCCATCATCGCCCTAAGTGTTTTCTCAAGGAGACATAGAAGTGGTATTGTAACGCTGATAACGGCGTCATCGCCACTGGCCATGTTGGTGGAGTACTAGAAACAGCGCAACAGGGCACACAGGTCTCTCATGGAGGCCCAGTCATTGGTGGTGAAGTGGTGCTGTTCCGTAGTGCGACTGACCCGTGCGTGCTGCAGCTGAAACTCCACTATGGCCTGCTGCTGCTCGCCCAGTCTGTCCAGCATGTGCAAGGTGGAGTTCCACCTGGTGGGCACGTCGCATATGAGGCGGTGAGCGGGAAGGCCGAAGTTACGCTGTAGCACAGACAGGCGAGCAGCGGCAGGATGTGAACGCCGGAAGCGCGAACAGACGGCCCGCACTTTATGCAGCAGCTCTGACATGTCGGGGTAGTTGTGAATGAACTTCTGCACCACCAAATTCAGCACATGCGCCAGGCAAGGGATGTGCGTCAAACCGGCTATTCCCAGAGCTGCAACGAGATTTCGCCCATTATCGCACACCACCAGGCCGGGCTTGAGGCTCACCGGCAGCAACCACTCGTCGGTCTGTTGTTCTATACCCCGCCACAACTCCTGTGCGGTGTGGGGCCTGTCCCCCAAACATATGAGTTTCAGAATGGCCTGCTGACGTTTACCCCGGGCTGTGCTGAAGTTGGTGGTGAAGGTGTGTGGCTGACTGGATGAGCAGGTGGAAGAAGAGGAGGAGGAGGAAGCTGAGTAGGAGGAGGGCGATCCTTGGCGGCGGAAGGACGTGCGCCAAACAGCTCTCCGCCTGGGGCCCAGCTGCCACTACATTTACCCAGTGTGCAGTTAGGGAGATATAGCATCCCTGGCCGTGCTTACTGGTCCACGTATCTGTGGTTAGGTGGACCTTGCCACAGATGGCGTTGCGCAGTGCACACTTGATTTTATCGGATACTTGGTTGTGCAGGGAAGGCACGGCTCTCTTGGAGAAGTAGTGCCGGCTGGGAACAACATACTGTGGGACAGCAAGCGACATGAGCTGTTTGAAGCTGTCTGTGTCCACCAGCCTAAATGACAGCATTTCATAGGCCAGTAGTTTAGAAATGCTGGCATTCAGGGCCAGGGATCGAGGGTGGCTAGGTGGGAATTTACGCTTTCTCTCAAATGTTTGTGAGATGGAGAGCTGAACGCTGGCGTGTGACATGGTTGAGATGCTTGGTGACGCAGGTGGTCGTGTTGGTGTTACATCCCATGTTTGCTGGGCGGCAGGTGCCAACGTTCCTCCAGAGGCGGAGGAAGAGGCCGAGGCGGCGGCAGCAGCAGAAGAGGTAGCAGGGGGAGCCTGAGTGACTTCCTTGGTTTTAAGGTGTTTACTCCACTGCAGTTCATGCTTTGCATGCAGGTGCCTGGTCATGCAGGTTGTGCTCAGGTTCAGAACGTTAATGCCTCGCTTCAGGCTCTGATGGCACAGCGTGCAAACCACTCGGGTCTTGTCGTCAGCACATTGTTTGAAGAAGTGCCATGCCAGGGAACTCCTTGAAGCTGCCTTTGGGGTGCTCGGTCCCAGATGGCGGCGGTCAGTAGCAGGCGGAGTCTCTTGGCGGCGGGTGTTCTGCTTTTGCCCACTGCTCCCTCTTTTGCTACGCTGTTGGCTCGGTCTCACCACTGCCTCTTCCTCGGAACTGTGAAAGTCAGTGGCACGACCTTCATTCCATGTGGGGTCTAGGACCTCATCTTCCCCTGCATCGTCTTCCACCCAGTCTTGATCCCTGACCTCCTGTTCAGTCTGCACACTGCAGAAAGACGCAGCAGTTGGCACCTGTGTTTCGTCATCATCAGAGACGTGCTGAGGTGGTATTCCCATGTCCTCATCATCAGGAAACATAAGTGGTTGTGCGTCAGTGCATTCTATGTCTTTCACCGCTGGGGAAGGGCTAGGTGGATGCCCTTGGGAAACCCTGCCAGCGGAGTCTTCAAACAGCATAAGAGACTGCTGCATAACTTGAGGCTCAGACAGTTTCCCTGGTATGCATGGGGGTGATGTGACAGACTGATGGTTGACAGGTATACGCTTACACACAGAATTAGACTTGGAATTGCGCAATAGGCGAACCCGAACTATACAGTTCGGGTTCGCTCATCCCTAAAGAGAACATATTATTTTTTTAGGATGACAGCTGCTGTACACGAGTTGTTTGTGTTGTGTATGCAGAGTATATTGGTTAATGGTTGGCACAGGTCATGACGCGGTTACTTTCGCGTCTGAAGTGGCTTTACCTTTTCCAATATGGTGGATTGTGCAGGAGTACTGGGCGCTTGCGAATCACCGCGAGGCTTTGTGATGACACTGATGTGACGCAATTATCCAGCCATGCGCGTACTGTGTATTTCGGATGACGCGGATGCGTCCGGGTCTTGGCGCATGCGCACTTGATCGCGCACGTGTTGGTCCAACGGACGCACGCGCATCCGAGATTCTCAGACGCTGAATTTGGTAATGGAGCCACATCGGGTATTGTTAAGATGTTTGATTGTATGCATGTATCCATGTCCATAGTCATCTGACCTGACCACTCCCCATGATGAATGTGTGGTAACAGCCAGGGGCGTACCTAGAGCATTTGGCACCCGGGGCGAACCCTTTGTTTGCCCCCCCCCCTTAATTACATCCCCTCCCTCCCCACCTTAATTACACCCCCTCCCTTAATTACACCCCCCCTTAATTACACACTCCCCCCCTTAATTACACCCCCTCCCTCCCCACCTTAAATACACCCCCCTTAATTACACACACACACCCTTAATTACACCCCCTCTCTTCTCCCCTTAATTACACCCCCTCCCTTAATTACACCCCCCCCTTAATTACACCCCTCCCTCCCCACCTTAATTACACCCCCTCCCTTAATTACACCCCCCCTTAATTACACACTCCCCCCCTTAATTACACCCCCTCCCTCCCCACCTTACCCCTTTCTTAATTACACACACACATCCCTTAATTACACCCCCCCCTTAATTACAAACCCCCACTTAATTACGCACACACACACCCCTTAATTACACAATTATTTACTCACATTTTGATGATGCCTCAGGCTCCGTCCGACCGCTGGTAATGGATCCTTCCGCTTCGGTGAAGGCGGCACGGCGTCAGCGTCGTGACGTCATGTTGCGCGCCGCCGCAATAATCCTTCCACAGAAGCCGGCGCCTGGCGGAGTCGCGTCGCGGTGCAGCAGTGGATGGAGGGGTGACTCCGTCATGGCACCCCCCTTGTGAGTGGCACCTGGGGCGGGCCGCCCCCCCGCCCCCCCCCCTTGGTACGCCACTGGTAACAGCTCCTTATTTTAACCGATTGTTTCCTGGGTCATTGCACAAGTGCACTTTATACACATGCATTTTGCATCGATTTAGATAATGTATTATAATATGCAATCGTATCACGGTTCTATTTTATGTCTAAGCACTGTGTTCGCCTGATGTACAAATGTATACACATGTATTATCATTATTATTTAATTATCACCTGTGAAGGCAAGGGTTAATGCTAATTATGTTTGATGATGTCACTTCCTCACACTATAAGTATGTTCAGTTTGTATTGCCACATTGCTTGAGAAAGGCTTCATGTTGGAGCCGAAACGTCGCATCACCACTGGGTGAATAAACACCTTACTGGAGTGCTGCTCTGTTTTTCATTGATATATATATATATATACAGTCAGGTCCATAAATATTGGGACATCAACACAATTCTAACATGTTTACTCTATTCACCACCACAATGGATTTGAAATTAAACAAACAAACTGCTTTACCTGCAGACTGTCAGCTTTACCTGCAGACTGTCAGCTTTAATGTGAGGGCATTTACATCCAAATCAGGTGAACGGTGCAGGAATTACAGCAGTTTGCATATGTGCCTCCCACTTGTTAAGGGTCCAAAAGTAATGGGACAATTGGCTTCTCAGCTGTTCCATGGCCAGGTGTGTGTTATTCCCTCATTATCCCAATTACAATGAGCAGATAGAAGGTCCAGAGTTCATTTCCAGTCTGCTATTTGCTATTTGCATTTGGAATCTGTTGATGTCAACTCTCAAGATGAGATCCAAAGAGCTGTCACTATCAGTGAAGCCATCATTAGGCTGAAAAACACAACAAACCCATCAGAGAGATAGCAAAAACATTAGGCCTGGCCAAAACAACTGTTTGGAACATTCTTAAAAAGACGGAACGCACCGGTGAGCTCAGCAACACCAAAAGACCCGGAAGACCACGGAAAACAACTGTGGTGGATGACCGAAGAATTCTTTTCCTGATGAAGAAAACACCCTTCACAACAGTTGGCCAGATCAAGAACACTCTCCAGGAGGTAGGTGTATGTGTGTCAAAGTCAACAATCAGGAGAAGACTTCACCAGAGTGAATACAGAGGGTTCAACACAAGATGGAAACCATTGGTGAGCCTCAAACACAGGAAGGCCAGATTAAAGTTTGCCAAACGACATCTAAAAAAGCCTTCACAGTTCTGGAACAACATCCTATGGACAGATGAGACCAAGATCAACTTGTACCAGAGTGATGGGAAGAGAAGAGTATGGAGAAGGAAAGGAACTGCTCATGATCCTAAGCATACCACCTCATCAGTGAAGCATGGTGGTGGTAGTGTCATGGTGTGGGCATGTATGGCTGCCAATGGAACTGCTTCTCTTGTATTTATTGATGATGTGACTGCTGACAAAAGCAGCAGGATGGATTCTGAAGGGTTTCGGGCAATATTATCTGCTCATATTCAGCCCAATGCTTCAGAACTCATTGGATGGCGCTTCACAGGGCAGATGGACAATGACCCAAAGCATTCTGCAAAAGCAACCAAAGAGTTTTTTAAGGGAAAGAAGTGGAATGTTCTGCAATGGCCGAGTCAATCACCGGACCTGAATCCGATTGAGCATTTCACTTGCTGAAGACAAAACTGAAGGGAAAATGCCCCAAGAACAAGCAGGAGCTGAAGACAGTTGCAGTAGAGGCCGGGCAGAGCATCACCAGGGATGAGACCAGCGTCTGGGGATGTCTATGCGTTCCAGACTTCAGGCTGTAATTGACTGCAAAGGATTTGCAACCAAGTATTAAAAAGTGAAAGTTTGATTTATGATTATTATTCTGTCCTGTTACTTTTGGTCCCTTAACAAGTGGGAGGCACATATGCAAACTGCTGTAATTCCTGCACCGTTCACCTGATTTGAATTTAAATACCTCAAATTACAGCTGACAGTCTGCAGGTAAAGCTGACAGTCTGCAGGTAAAGCTGACAGTCTGCAGGTAAAGCCGACAGTCTACAGGTAAAGCACATCTTGTTCGTTTCATTTCAAATCCATTGTGGTGGTGTATACAGCCAAACAATTTATATATACACAGTATACTGTCCTCTGTAGTATATATACAGTAGACTTTTTTTTTATGTAAATATGCAGTATACTGACCTCTGTATTATATATGCAGTATACTGTACTCTGTAGTAAATATACAGTATACTGTCCTCTGTAGAATATATACAGTATACTGCCCTCTGTAGTATATATACAGTATACTGTACTCTGTAGTAAATATACAGTATACTGTCCTCTGTAGAATATATACAGTATACTGTCCTCTGTAGTATATATACAGTATACTGTACTCTGTAGTAAATATACAGTATACTGTCCTCTGTAGAATATATACAGTATACTGCCCTCTGTAGTATATATACAGTATACTGTACTCTGTAGTAGATATACAGTATACTGTCCTCTGTAGAATATATATACAGTATACTGTCCTCTGTAGAATATATACAGTATACTGTCCTCTGTAGTGTTTATATAGTATACTGTACTCTGTAGTATATATACAGTATACTGTCATCTGTAGTATATATACAGTATACTGTCCTCTGTAGTAGATATACAGTATACTGCCCTCTGTAGTGTATATATACAGTATACTGTCCTCTGTAGTGTATATACAGTATACTGTCATCTGTAGTATATATACAGTATACTGTACTCTGTAGTATATACACAGTATACTGTCCTCTGTAGTAGATATACAGTATACTGTCCTCTGGGACATTATGGGAGATTTCAATCTTCCAGATATAAACTGGAAAACCAAAATAGCAAGTTCTACCAGGAGTACAGATATTCTAAATTCCCTACTGGGGTTATCCCTACAACAAATGGTTGAGGAGCCAACCCGGAGGGAGGCCATTTTGGATTTGATATTCACAAATGGGGATTCGGTATATGATGTCATTGTAGGCGAAACCTTGGGATCTAGTGATCACCAGTCAGTGTGGTTTAATATAAGAACTGTGAAAGAGTCCCACCACACAAAAACAAAAGTTTTAGATTTTAGAAAAACAGACTTTTCAAAAATGAAATTAGTCATAAATGAGTCCTTATCAGACTGGAACGGATTACATGGAGTCCAGGAGAAATGGGACTACTTAAAAGGTGCATTATTGAAGGCAACAGAAAATTGCATTAGACTTGTCAGTAAAAGCAAAAAAAGGAAGAGACCACTTTGGTACTCAGCAGAAGTGGCCCAAATCATTAAAAATAAAAAGCTAGCATTTTGTAATTATAAAAAAAACCAGAGCAATGAAGATAAGGAAATCTACAAGATTAGGCAGAAAGAGGCCAAGCAAGTTATAAGAACTTCTAAAGCTCAGGCAGAAGAAAAACTAGCTCAGTCTATGAAAAAAGGGGATAAGACATTCTTCAGATATATAAATGAAAAAAGGAAATTAAAACAAGGAATAACTAAATTAAAAATAAAGGACGGAAGGTATGTAGAAGAGAATAAAGGGCTAGCCGACTGCCTTAATGAATACTTCTGTTCAGTTTTTACAAAAGAAAAAGAAGGAGAAGGACCTCCACTAGAAAGGATGACTATTAAATCGTTTGATGCATGTGTCTTTACAGAGGAAGATGTTCTAAGTTTGCTGTCTAAAGTGAAGACAAATAAGTCACAGGGGCCTGATGAGATACACCCAAAATTATTAAAAGAGCTTAGTGGTGAGCTGGCAAAACCGTTAACGGATTTATTTAACCAATCATTAGTAACAGGAGTCGTCCCGGAAGATTGGAAATTGGCAAATGTCGTGCCCATTCACAAGAAAGGTAGTAGGGAGGAATCGAGCAACTATAGACCAGTGAGTCTGACATCAATAGTAGGCAAATTAATGGAAACCCTATTAAAGGATAGGATTGTGGAACATCTAAAATCCCATGGATTGCAAGATGAAAAACAGCATGGGTTTACTTCAGGGAGATCATGTCAAACAAATCTTATAGATTTTTTTGACTGGGTGACTAAAATAATAGACGGTGGAGGTGCAGTAGACATCGCATATCTAGATTTTAGTAAGGCTTTTGACACTGTCCCACATAGAAGACTTATCAATAAACTGCAGTCATTGAGCATGGACTCCCATATTGTTGAGTGGATTAGGCAGTGGCTGAGTGACAGACAACAGAGGGTTGTAGTCAATGGAGAACATTCAAAACAAGGTCATGTTACCAGTGGGATTCCACAGGGATCTGTACTGGGACCAATTTTGTTTAATATCTTCATAAGTGATATTGCAGAAGGCCTCGATGGTAAGGTTTGTCTTTTTGCTGATGACACAAAGATATGTAACAGGGTTGATGTTCCTGGAGGGAAACGCCAAATGGAAAAGGACTTAGGAAAACTAGAAGAATGGTCAGAACTCTGGCAACTGAAATTTAATGTGGATAAGTGCAAGATAATGCACCTGGGGCGTAAAAACCCAAGGGCAGAATATAGAATATCCGACACAGTCCTGACCTCAGTATCTGAGGAAAGGGATTTAGGAGTAATTATTTCAGAAGACTTAAAGGTGGGAAGACAATGTAATAAAGCAGCACGAAATGCAAGCAGAATGCTTGGATGTATAGGGAGAGGTATCAGCAGTAGAAAGAGTGAAGTGCTTATGCCGCTGTACAGAACACTGGTAAGACCTCACTTGGAGTATTGTGCGCAGTACTGGAGGCCATATCTCCAGAAGGATATAGATACTCTAGAGAGAGTTCAGAGAAGAGCTACTAAACTGGTACATGGATTGCAGGATAAAACTTACCAGGAAAGGTTAAAAGACCTTAATATGTATAGCTTGGAAGAAAGAAGAGACAGAGGGGAGATGATAGAAACTTTTAAATACATAAAGGGAATCAACTCGGTAAAGGAGGAGAGCATATTTAAAAGAAGAAAAACTACCACAAGAGGACACAGTTTTAAATTAGAGGGGCAAAGGTTTAAAAGTAATATCAGGAAGTATTACTTTACTGAGAGGGTAGTGGATGCATGGAATAGCCTTCCTGCAGAAGTGGTAGCTGCAAAAACAGTGAAGGAGTTTAAGCATGCATGGGATAGGCATAAGGCCATCCTTCATATAAGATAGAGCCGGGGCTATTCATAGGATTCAGATATATTGGGCAGACTAGATGGGCCAAATGGTTCTTATCTGCCGACACATTCTATGTTTCTATGTAGTATATATACAGTATACTGTCCTCTGTAGTGTGTATATATACAGTATACTGTCCTCTGTAGTGTATATGTAGCATACTGTCATCTGTAGTATATATACAGTATACTGTCATCTGTAGTATATATACAGTATACTGTACTCTGTAGTAGATATACAGTATACTGTCATCTGTAGTGTATATATACAGTATACTGTCCTCTGTAGTGTATATACAGTATACTGTCATCTGTAGTATATATACAGTATACTGTCCTCTGTAGTGTATATACAGTATACTGTCATCTGTAGTATATATAGTATACTGTCCTCTGTAGTATATATACAGTATACTGTCCTCTGTAGTGTATATACTGTATACTGTCATCTGTAGTTTATATACAGTATACTGTCCTCTGTAGTATATATAGTATACTGTCCTCTGTAGTATATATACAGTATACTGTCCTCTGTAGTATATATACAGTATACTGTCCTCTGTAGTGTATATACTGTATACTGTCATCTGTAGTATATATACAGTATACTGTCCTCTGTAGTATATATACAGTATACTGTCCTCTGTAGTGTATATACAGTATACTGTCATCTGTAGTATATATACAGTAAACTGTCCTCTGTAGTATATTTACAGTATACTGCCCTCTGTAGTAGATATACAGTATATTGTCATCTGTAGTGTATATATACAGTATACTGTCCTCTGTAGTGTATATACTGTATACTGTCATCTGTAGTATATATACAGTATACTGTCCTCTGTAGTATATATACAGTATACTGTCCTCTGTAGTATATATACAGTATACTGTCATCTGTAGTATATATAGTATACTGTCCTCTGTAGTATATATACAGTATACTGTCCTCTGTAGTGTATATACTGTATACTGTCATCTGTAGTATATATACAGTATACTGTCCTCTGTAGTATATATAGTATACTGTCCTCTGTAGTATATATACAGTATACTGTCCTCTGTAGTATATATACAGTATACTGTCCTCTGTAGTGTATATACTGTATACTGTCATCTGTAGTATATATACAGTATACTGTCCTCTGTAGTAGATATACAGTATACTGTCATCTGTAGTGTATATACAGTATACTGTCCTCTGTAGTATATATACAGTAAACTGTCCTCTGTAGTAGATATACAGTATTCTGTCCTTTGTAGTATATGCACAGTATATTGTCATCTGTGGTATATATACAGTACACTGTCCTCTGTAGTAGATATACAGTATACTGTCATCTGTAGTGTATATATACAGTATACTGTCCTCTGTAGTATATATACAGTATACTGTCCTCTGTAGTATATATATACAGTATACTGTCCTCTGTAGTATATATATACAGTATACTGTCCTCTGTAGTGTATATACAGTATACTGTCCTCTGTAGTATATATACAGTAAACTGTCCTCTGTAGTATATATACATAGAGATGGCCTTGTGGTTCGCCCGGCGGTCGTTTCACGACGAACTTTGCTCATTCGCGATTCGCCGAACATGCGAACATATGGCGATATTCGCGCCCGCAATATTTTTTTACATTGTAAAGAACTTTGACCCATGGCACATCCATCAGGTGGTACAGGACAGCCAATGGAGACGTTTCAGCACATGGACGTACTGCCACCCTCTGGAAGAAAACCCGATCTGTCTCTGATTTTACATTCAGTCTTTGCCAGTGTAGGGAGAGGTTGCTGTGTGGAGCAGGGACAGGCTGTTAGGGACACAAAACGCTAATAGGGCCACAAAAGTCCTTTCAAGGACTGGTATAGGTGTGCTATCGATAGGTGTGACTGAGGGGTGTAATATACTCATAATATACTTTCTAACATAGAATGTATATTGGGCAGTAGTTGTGTGCGGTTCTGCTGCAATACTGCAGCTACACAGAGGGACAAACGCTATTGGAACAAATCATTTCTACTGGTGTGATTAACCAGTTGCCCCCCAATTGTTTTTTATTGAAGCAGGGGTATTATATACTAATAATATACTTTCTATGTAGTGCATTTCTATTGTGCAGCATTTGTTTGCGGTTCTGCTGCGAAACTGCAGCTACACAGAGTGCCAAACACTATTGGAACAAATCATTTCTACTGGTGGGATTTACCAGTTGCCCCCCCAAAAAAACCTGATTGAGGCAGGGGAGTGATATACCTTCTTACACAAATAATACTCTTCTAAAGGGACTTTTGTCACTGGGTCATGTTGAAAATGACAGGCAGAGGAAGAGGCAGGCCATTCTGCAAGGGTGGTAGGGGTCGTGCAGGTGCACCAGGCCGGAGCCAAAGTGGGAAGTTACAGAAGGTTTGTGTGATTACATCAAAGGACGCACCAGACTTGGTTGAGTGGCTTACTCAGCCTTCTGCTTCTGCACCCTCCTCCTCATTCTCTATATCTGCACCCTCTTCACTCTCTGCTGTGTCCACCCCCAAAGACACCACCACCGCCACCACCATATCCCCTCCGCCAGAGTCACAGGAATTATTTTTGCATACATTCCAAGACCTTAACAATGCACAGTCATTCTTGGCATCAGATTAGGAAGAGGAGGTATCAGCGGTCGCCACCCAGCAGTCTGACGACAGTACCCAGATCAGCGCAAGGAGGGTGGTACCTGCTTTTTCTGCCCACTTCGAGATCTCTAATGTCAGTGGTGGTGAAGGTGACGATGATGACGTGTCGATGGATGTCATGTGGGTGCCCACAAGAGAGGAAGAGGAAGGGAGTTCATAGGAAGAGACAGAGTAGCAGAGAGGGAGGAGAAGCAGGCAGAGCTCGCAGGGCACAGGAGGCAAAAAGCAGACTGATATTCTATCTGGAACTAGCCATCCACCATGCACGGTCACATCTGGCGCTCCCAAGATGCCGGCACATGGTTCAGCAGTGTGGGCTTTTTTTAACGTATCCGCTGCTGACAATAGTGTTGCCATCTTCAGCCTGTGTTGTCAACGCATAAGTCATGGTAAACCCAACATTCACCTAGGGACGACTGCCTTAAGAAGGCACCTGGCCTCCCATCACCGAGCCCAGTGGGAGCAAAACCGCCAGAACCCACAAAGCCACACTTCCACCGTGCCGTTGTCGCGTTTATCTGGCAAAAGGAAAGCTTCCTTGGCCCAAATGTTAGAGCGAGAAAAGATGATGACGCCGGATAACCCTCTTGCCCAAAGGCTGACCGCTGGCTTGTCAGAACTGTTAGCCCGCCAACTACTGCCATATAAATTGGTTGACTCGGAGGCCTTTAGGAAATTTGTAGCCATTGGCACACCGCAATGGAAGGTCCCCGGAAGGAAACCAACCACTTACTTCCTGTAACAAGGATAGACGAAGTGATGACATACAGGAAGTGATGACACAGGAAGATGAGAAACCACCATCATTTAGAATAACATAGCCGGCTAACAAACACATGTATACAATAATCTCCCATTACCACTGGAGTGAACTTTATCCAGCCTTGCTCAGTGATCAATGCCAAATAAAGTTACTATGATCCTCATGCATGTTTATTTACAGGACAGCGCCATTATCTCCAGCGGCTGATCAGGTGCACTAGAGACAACAAACGCACGTTCCTTTCATATATTGTTCTCTTTTTATTTTTATTTTTATGGAGAGTAAATGTAAAACATACATATGATGAATACATTATAATAGCATATAATGACATATGAAAACAATTGGTATAACAGAAGTTAGGTAATAGCATTCCCACTAGATGGAAGGGACAATTACTGGAAATTATTGCATATTACAGTACAACTATATGTTTATTTTCACTTTCTACAATTATTTTTTGTTATCCATCATGGAAGGACAGGGGTGTACATGAATCAGAATTCACCTAAAATTTCTATATGAGACCCATGCTTTCCAGCAGAATCTAAAAAGGTGTATCTTGCGACTCTCCCAAGCCGCAATCTCTTTGAATCTATAAATCTGGTCCATCTTTCCAATCCATTGGGAAATGGAAGGGAGGTCCGCAGAAAACCAAAACTTAGGGATTAGAAGGCGGGTGGCACCTAGCATAACATAAAAAAGTCTAGTGGGGATGACTTTAGAGCTGAAAGGACATGAACCCAGCAGAGCCAGTTGGGGTGAGATTGGTATTTTTACATTGCAAATTTTATTGGCAGTACTGAAGAAATTGGACCACCATTTCTGAATGAGAGGACATTGCCACCAAATATGGTAGTAGGAGCCTCTTTGCTTTTTACACCTCCAACATGTATCCGAACCGTTTGGACTGTAGAAGCACTTGATATCAGGGGATCTATACCAGCGAGTTACTATCTTATAACCATTCTCTTGGGCACAGACACATCTGGATGATTTATGTGGTATCATTAAAAGTTGCGAGATCTCAACTTGGGAGAAAGTAGTTCCCAAATCTCTCTCCCAAAGGCCTATATATGCAGGTTTAATCAGATTTACTTGTGTATTTAATTTCTTATAGAGTTGGGAGATCAATTTGGTGTGCTTTGAATGATCCGCTAATATACTTTCAAACCAGGTCAAAGGGCGCGGCAGGTCACTCATAGAGATATTCCTGGAGATAAAAGTGCGTAAAAAGGAAAGTAGGTGGGGGAAAGGTTTGCAGTCTGGGAAATTATGTAAAATATTTTCTTTTTTTAAGACTGTCCCCTCTTCACTATACAAAGAGATTATCGGAACAGTAGAGTACCGAATTGGGTGTGGCAAACATTCTCTCAAGGCTAACGGAGTGTGAGCTAGAATGTCTTTTATCTGAATCAGCGGCGATGGGAGTGGTATGGCATATTGTGATGACTGGAGCCACTTCCATGTCGAAAGAGTTGACTTTACTACCGGATTAAGAAGTCTGACTTGGGCTGGAAAGTTTCCTGTTCCCATCAATAGGCCTGAAGGATACGAACCAAGGTCACTATGTTCCATGGAGACCCAGGATTTCTGAAATGGGCTTGATAGCCAGTCTACTACTCTAGACAGTAGGACAGCTTTCCCATATAGCTCAGGGTCAGGTAAACCTATTCCCCCACTAAGTTTAGGTCTACAAAGAACAGAGCAAGCCAGTCAAGCTCTCTTCCCGGCCCAAACAAATTAGCTAATTTGATGTTTTATTTTAATGTAGTATGACTTTGGGACTGGAATAGGTAAGACCTGTTGGAGGTATGTCAGTCTGGGTAGGACTAATGAGGTGACAATATTTTTTCTACGAAACCATGATAACATTAGATTTTTTAACATGGAAAGTTGGTCAGAGATTGATTGAAGGAGAGGAGTAAAATTCAGGCTGAAAAGCGATGCTGGATCTGGTCCAATCTTAACTCCTAGATATGTGATGTAAGGGGTGTCCCAGTTAAAGGGAGAATTAGCTTTCATTATGTTTCTTATTGAAGGTAGGAGGTTTATACTGAGAATGTGGGTCTTAATCATGTTATATTTGAAGTTAGAGTGGAGGCTAAAATGTTCTAGTATCTTGTAAATCAATGGGAGGGCCTTAGCTGGGTTAATATTTAGTATAAGCAGGTCATCTGCAAATGCAGCCATTTTATGTTCATGCTGACCCATTCTGATGCCCTCAATCCCCTTCTCTCTTCTGATTGCCTGGAGCAGGGTTTCCATAACCAGGAGGAATATTAATGGAGATAACGGGCAGTCATGTCTGGTTCCATTATGTGTCACGGATGGTGTTGCAGAAAACAAGAAGTAACAAATAAAGATCCGACTGACTTGATCCCAAACTACGAAACAAAAGGGTGAGCCCTATTAAAGCCCTAGAGCTCTCCCTGACTGCTCAGCCCATGCAAAGATCTCTGTGATAGAAAGTTGAATGTCCACGTACCTAGACTGAGTGACACCTGAAAACCCTATAATAGTGAGGGGACACGACCACCGGCTCCCTGCACTTAATACGGAGGGAGTCAGGGTCACCTAGAATCAAGCCAACAGCAAAACACAAATAAAGGGATTGACTTACTGAGGAACCAGCATTAGCAAACTTCTAGCAGTGAGCACAATCCAGGTAGTAGTATAAATGCAAAGTGAGGCAGTATGGGAGGGGATATAAAGGGAGGCAATCACTGCTAATAGATGACAGCTGGGAGAGGGAGAAGAGATGTCAAAGCGAAACCAAAACAAAAGTACATCATGTAGGAGGTACTGAAGAACGTCTGTCAGAACTTCTCAGAGATCTAGCGGTGACAGTACCCCTCCCTCTACGAGTGGACTCCGGACACTCAGAGCCCACCTTCTCAGGATGGGACCTATGGAATGCCCTGATAAGACAAGAGGCCTTAATGTCCGCCACTGGAACCCACATCCTCTCTTCAGGACCATAACCCTCCCAATGAACGAGGTACTGAAGTGAACCGCGGATAATACGAGAGTCCACAATCCTAGAGACCTGAAATTCAAGATTACCATCAACCACAATCGGAGGTGGAGGCAAAGAGGAAGGTACAGTGGGTTGGACATAAGGTTTTAATAGGGACTTGTGAAAAACATTATGGATCTTCCAAGTCTGAGGAAGATCAAGACGGTAGGCAACGGGATTGATGACGGAAAATATTTTGTAAGGCCCAATAAACTTAGGACCCAACTTCCAGGAGGGAACCTTCAATTTGATATTCTTAGTAGACAACCACACCAGATCACCAACATTCAGGTCCGGACCAGGCACACGTCTCTTATCCGCCACAAGCTTATATCTCTCACTCATGCTCTTTAGATTATCCTGAATCTCTCCTCATCAGGTAAACCAGAAGACCCCTCTCCAGAGAGTGTCCCAAACTGCGGATGAAACCCATATGCACCAAAAAATTGTGACTTATCAGAGGACTCCTGGCGACGGTTATTTAAAGCAAACTCAGCAACGGACAAAAAAGAACACCAATCCTCCTGATTCTCCGCCACAAAACAGCGCAGATATGTCTCCAGATTGTGATTGACGCGCTCTGTCTGGTCATTCGTCTGCGGGTGGAAAGCAGAAAAGAATGACAACCAAACCCCCAAGCGAGAACAGAAAGCCTTCCAGAATCTGGAAACAAACTGCGTGCCCCTGAGACTATGTCTGAAGGAATACCATGCAATTTGACAATGTGATTAATAAATGCCTGCGCCAGCGTCTTAGCATTGGGCAACCCAGGAAAAGGAATGAAATGTGCCATTTTACTAATACGGTCCACCACCACCAGAATCACAGTCTTCCCCGTGGAACGAGGCAGGTCCGTAATGAAGTCCATGGACAGATGTGTCCAAGGACGGGAAGGAATGGGTAACGGGAGGAAACATAGAAACATAGAAACATAGAATGTGTCGGCAGATAAGAACCATTTGGCCCATCTAGTCTGCCCAATATATCTGAATCCTATGAATAACCCCGGCCCTATCTTATATGAAGGATGGCCTTATGCCTATCCCATGCATGCTTAAACTCCTTCACTGTATTTGCAGCTACCACTTCTGCAGGAAGGCTATTCCATGCATCCACTACCCTCTCAGTAAAGTAATATTTCCTTATATTACTTTTAAACCTTTGCCCCTCTAATTTAAAACTGTGTCCTCTTGTGGTAGTTTTTCTTCTTTTAAATATGCTCTCTTCCTTTACCGAGTTGATTCCCTTTATGTATTTAAAAGTTTCTATCATATCCCCTCGGTCTCTTCTTTCTTCCAAGCTATACATATTAAGGTCTTTTAACCTTTCCTGGTAAGTTTTATCCTGCAATCCATGTACTAGTTTAGTAGCTCTTCTCTGAACTCTCTCTAGAGTATCTATATCCTTCTGGAGATATGGCCTCCAGTACTGCGCACAATACTCCAAGTGAGGTCTCACTAGTGATCTGTACAGCGGCATAAGCACTTCACTCTTTCTACTGCTTATACCTCTCCCTATACATCCAAGCATTCTGCTTGCATTTCGTGCTGCTTTATTACATTGTCTTCCCACCTTTAAGTCTTCTGAAATAATTACTCCTAAATCCCTTTCCTCAGATACTGAGGTCAGGACTGTGTCGAATATTCTATATTCTACCCTTGGGTTTTTACGCCCCAGGTGCATTATCTTGCACTTATCCACATTAAATTTCAGTTGCCAGAGTTCTGACCATTCTTCTAGTTTTCCTAAGTCCTTTTCCATTTGGCGTTTCCCTCCAGGAACATCAACCCTGTTACATATCTTTGTGTCATCAGCAAAAAGACAAACCTTACCATCGAGGCCTTTTGCAATATCACTTATGAAGATATTAAACAAAATTGGTCCCAGTACAGATCCCTGTGGAATCCCACTGGTAACATGACCTTGTTTTGAATGTTCTCCATTGACTACAACCCTCTGTTGTCTGTCACTCAGCCACTGCCTAATCCACTCAACAATATGGGAGTCCATGCTCAATGACTGCAGTTTATTGATAAGTCTTCTATGTGGGACAGTGTCAAAAGCCTTACTAAAATCTAGATATGCGATGTCTACTGCACCTCCACCATCTATTATTTTAGTCACCCAGTCAAAAAAATCTATAAGATTTGTTTGACATGATCTCCCTGAAGTAAACCCATGCTGTTTTTCATCTTGCAATCCATGGGATTTTAGATGTTCCACAATCCTATCCTTTAATAGGGTTTCCATTAATTTGCCTACTATTGATGTCAGACTCACTGGTCTATAGTTGCTCGATTCCTCCCTACTACCTTTCTTGTGAATGGGCACGACATTTGCCAATTTCCAATCTTCCGGGACGACTCCTGTTACTAATGATTGGTTAAATAAATCTGTTAACGGTTTTGCCAGCTCACCACTAAGCTCTTTTAATAATTTTGGGTGTATCTCATCAGGCCCCTGTGACTTATTTGTCTTCACTTTAGACAGCAAACTAGGAGAGGACCTGATGGCCGTGAATGAGGGACTTTGGCACCAGCGCAGATCTCGCAGGCTGCCACAAAACCCTCAACCGACTTACGAAGCGCCGGCCACCAGAATCTCCAAGCAATGAGATCCACTGTGGCTCTACCCCCCGGGTGCCCAGCAAGGACAGTATCGTGGTGCTCCTTAAAAACCTTGTGTTGTAAAGCGAGAGGCACAAACAACCTCCCAGGAGGACAAAGATCAGGAGCCTCTGCCTGGGCTGCCTGAACCTCTGCCTCCAATTCAGGATAAAGAGCAGAGACCACCACCCCTTCAGCCAAAATGGGACCCGGGTCTTAAAAGTTCCCCCCTCCCGGAAAACAATGTGACAGAGCATCCGCCTTCACATTCTTAACCCCAGGGCGGAACGTGACAACAAAATTAAACCTTGAAAAGAACAAAGACCATCTGGCCTGTCTAGGGTTCAGACGCTTGGCTGACTCCAAGTAGGCCAGATTCTTATGGTCGGTAAACACGGTAATAGGGTGTCTGGCTCCCTCTAGCCAATGGCGCCATTCCTCAAAAGCTAACTTGATGGCCAACAACTCCCTATCTCCCACATCATAATTTCTCTCTGCGGAGGAGAGTTTCTTCGAGAAAAAGGCACAAGGTCGCCATTTGGCAGGAGAGGGACCCTGAGACAAGACCGCACCCACCTCAGAAGCGTCCACCTCAACAATGAAAGGCAGAGAGACATCAGGTTGTACCAAAATGGGAGCGGAAGCAAAACTCTCTTTGATACTAGAAAAGGCCTTAAGCGCCTCTACCGACCAGGAGGAAAAATCTACCCCCTTTCTAGTCATATCAGTGAGTGGCTTAACAACAGAGGAATAATTCAAAATGAACTTCCTGTAATAATTGGCAAAACCCAAAAAGCGCATCAGCGCCTTCTGATTCTCAGGAAGCTCCCAATCAAGCACAGCGTGGACCTTCACGGGGTCCATGCAAAAACCAGAAGCGGAAAGGAGAAAACCCAGAGATTGAATTTCTGGAACGCAAACACACATTTTTCCAGTTTAGTGTACAATTTATTCTCCTGCAGAATGAGCAAGATCTGACGTAGGTGGTCCCTATGAGTTTTGAAATCAGGAGAAAAAATCTAAATGTCATCTAGATACACTAGTACAAATTTCCCCATTGAATGATAAAAAATGCTGTTCACAAAATGTTGGAAGACGGCTAGAGCATTCATCAAACCAAAAGGCATAACCAAATTCTCAAAATGGCCCTCAGGGGTATTGAAGGCCGTCTTCCATTCGTCGCCTTCTCTGACCCTGACTAGGTTGTATGCCCCTCTTAAATCCAACTTGGAAAAAACTTTAGCCCCAACAATCTGGTTAAACAGGTCCGGGATCAGAGGAAGCAGATATGGGTCACGAAATGTGATACTGTTCAGCTCCCTGAAATCCAAACCTGGTCTTAAAGAACCATCTTTTTTCTTAACAAAAAAAAAAAACAGCGGCAACAGGTGATTTCGAGGGTCGTATTTGTCCCTTTCTCAGGCTCTCAGAGATATAAGTTTGCATAGTGACCAATTCAGGTTGGGAGAGATTGTATAAACGAGATTTAGGCAGCTTGGCGCCTGGGATGAGATTAATAGGGCAATCGCACTCCCGGTGAGGGGGCAGCTCCTGAACACCACTCTCAGTAAACACATCCGAAAATTCAGAGAGAAAAGATAGTACAGTCTTAGTAGCAACTTCAGAAACAGATGTCGTGAGGCAATTCTCTCTGCAAAAGTCACTCCAACCATTTATTTGCCTCGCTTGCCACTCAATGGTGGGGTTATGTTTAGTGAGCCAGGGTAGCCCCAACATTAGAGGAGTAGGTAACCCGCTTAGGACGAAACATGACACATCCTCAACATAAGCATCACCCACAGTCAAACGGCTATTGCGAACTATGCCCTTTAACGATTTTTTTAAAAGTGGAGCGGAATCAATAGCAAAAACAGGTATGTCCTTTCCCAAAGTGCAGACCTGGAAACCATGTGTTATAGCAAATTGATTATCAATGAGATTGACAGCTGCTCCACTATCTACAAAAGTCTCACAAACAATGTTCTTGCTCTCTAGCGCCACCCTGGCAGGTAGGACAAAACGGGAACTACGAGCAAACGGAAAACCTTCAATTTCCGCATCAACCTTGCCAATTGTAACAGATGGAAAGTTTTTAGAGGACTTTTTTCTTTTTGTTTCTTTATTACTCTCAAAAATCTCCCTGAATCTCCTAGAGGGACAAACATTTGCCACTGAAACAAACCCTCTTCTGAGAGCTGAATCCTCTGTTGTTAGAGTCAAGCAAACCCAGCTGCATGGGTTCCTGCTCAGAGGGGATTGAGAGAGACTGAGACCCTTGCGCACTGAATGAGACCGTCCCACTGTTCTTGGACTGAGTATGACAGGAAAGAGTGATCTCTCCTCTCTCTCTAAGATGCCTGTCAATACGAACGGCCCGAGATATGGCAGACTCCAAGGAGGTAGGTCTCTCATGAAAGGCAAATGCATCTTTCAATCCCTCTGAAAGACCATGGCAAAATTGACTTCAGAGTGCAGCATCATTCCAACCAGTATCAGCTGCCCATCTCCGAAATTCTGAACAGTATATCTCTGCGGACTGTTTACCCTGGCATAAAAGACGCAGTTTAGATTCAGCCAGAGCAATACGATCCGGATCATCATATATCTGACCCAGAGCTGCAAAAAATTAATCCACTGATCAGAGGGGCCGTGCCCCCACCGGCAGCGAAAAGGCCCAAGACTGAGCGTTTTCCCTGAGCAGTAATATGATGATCCGCACCCTCTGCTCCTCATCACCAGAGGAATGGGGAAGTAGGCGAAAATGGAGTTTGCAAGCCTCTCTAAAACAAACAACATTTTCACTACCCCCCAGAGAAGGTATCCGGAAGCGAGATCTTAGACTCAGAACAAACTCCATGAACGCAAGCAGAAACGGTCACCTGAAACTGAGACACAGTTTTACGGAGCTCTGCGACCTCCAGTGAAAGAGCCCGCATGCAGTCCATCAAGGCTGAAAGCGGATCCATGCTTAAGATGGTTTTGGCAGTTTAAAATGTCACGGATGGTGTTGCAGAAAACAAGAAGTAACAAGCAAAGAGCCGACTGACTTGATCCCAAACTAAGGAACAAAAGGGTGAGCCCTATTAAAGCCCCAGAGCTCTCCCTGACTGCTCAGCCCATGCAAAGATCTCTGTGATAGAAAGTTGCATGTCCACGTACCTAGACTGAGTGACACCTGAAAAACCTAAAATAGTGAGGGGACACGATCACCGGCTCCTTGCACCTTGCACTTAACCACTTCATCCCCCCTAGCTGAAACCCCCTTAATGACCAGGCCACTTTTTACACTTCTGCACTACACTACTTTCACCGTTTATTGCTCGGTCATGCAACTTACCACCCAAATGAATTTTACCTCCTTTTCTTCTCACTAATAGAGCTTTCATTTGGTGGTATTTCATTGCTGCTGACATTTTTACTTTTTTTGTTATTAATCGAAATATAACTATTTTTTTGCAAAAAATTGACATTTTTCACTTTCAAAGGGTTCGCCCCCAGTTATGCAAATCTGTTTTTGGCACAGTGGGAACATGAAAACATCACCCCCAAACTGGGGACGGACCTGGCCCTATGGTGTCCTAAATAAAATACCGGAGGAAAACAAAATTGAGTATAAATATAAATTCTTCCACAGCAGTATGGACGGAAAATAAAAATTGATTATTAAAAAATGGATTATTAAAAATTGATTATTAAAAAGGGAGTAATGATTTTCCATACATAGTAAAATGAAAATATTATATCTCCGATTGAAAAACTTCCCCATTAGAAGGGAAATAGGACCTTCTGTATATAAAAATAAATAATAATAAATTATAAAAAAACGCATTCGAATAAAAACCGCATGAACTTTTTAAAAAAAAAACGCAATATAAAAAGAAAAATAACGCAATAGCAAAAAGAAATTATATCAAAACTGAGGAATAAAGATTATAGAGAAGGATACATATAAGAAAGAGAAACAGATTTACCATCCCTTGAAAATTATAAATAAATTGAAAATTATGAAAATTATAAAAATTATAAAAATCACAATAGTATTCTAATATCGAATTAATCAGCCCTCAAGAGGATATAGATCGATATTAGGGATGAGCGAACTCGAACTGTATAGTTCGGGTTCGTACCGAATTTTGGGGTGTCCGTGACACGGACCCGAACCCGGACATTTTCGTAAAAGTCCGGGTTCGGGTTCGGTGTTCGTCGCTTTCTTGGCGCTTTTGTGACGCTTTCTTGGCGCTTTTTGAAAGGCTGCAAAGCAGCCAATCAACAAGCGTCATACTACTTGCCCCAAGAGGCCGTCACAGCCATGCCTACTATTGGCATGGCTGTGATTGGCCAGAGCACCATGTGACCCAGCCTCTATTTAAGCTGGAGTCACATAGCGCCGCCCGTCACTCTGATTAGCGTAGGGAGAGGTTGCGGATGCGACAGTAGGGCGAGATTAGGCAGATTAACTCCTCCAAAGGACTTCACTTGATTAATCGATCGATCTGCAGCTGTGCATCATTGAGCTGCTGAAATTCAAATGCTCACTCACTGTTTTTAGGCTGCCCAGACCGTTTGTCAGTCACTTTTTTCTGGGGTGATCGGCGGCCATTTTGTGTCTTGTGCGGTGCTGCGACCAAGTGCATCCAAGCTGCGACCAAGTGCATTTAACCCTCAATGGTGTGGTTGTTTTTTGGCTAAAGCCTACATCAGGGTGAAGCTGTCACACCAAGTGCATTTAACCAGCAATAGTCTGTTCATTTTTTTGGCCATATACTAAATCAGGGGCAAGCTGCGCCTGTCACCAAGTGCATTTAACCCTCAATGGTGTGGTTGTTTTTTGGCTAAAGCCTACATCAGGGTGAAGCTGTCACACCAAGTGCATTTAACCAGCAATAGTCTGTTCATTTTTTGGCCATATACTACATCAGGGGCAAGCTGCGCCCGTCACCAAGTGCATTTAACCCTCAGTAGTGTGGTGCGTCAAGCTGTGACACCAAGTGCATTTAACCAGCAATAGTCTGTTCATTTTTTGGCCATATACTACATCAGGGGCAAGCTGCGCCCGTCACCAAGTGCATTTAACCAGCAATAGTGTGGTTATTTTTTGGCCATATCCCAGTCTAATTCTGTCACTAAATCCATACCGGTCACCCAGCGCCTAAATACTAGGCCTCAAATTTATATCCCGCTAAATCTCTCGTTACCGCTGTACTGTTGTGGCTGGGAAAGTTATTTAGTGTCCGTCAAAGCACATTTTTTGTTCTGGGTTGAAATACAATTCCCAATTTAGCAATTTCATAATTTAGTGGTTTCTGCTATATCAGAGCTATTTGAAATCTATCCCTAAAAGGGTATATAATATTCAAGGTGCACATTGGGTCATTCAGAATAACTTCACACACACCCGCTACTGTGTATTTCCAAGTCTAATTCTGTCACTAAACCCATACCTGTCACCCAGCGCCTAAATACTAGGCCTCAAATTTATATCCTGCTAAATCTCTCGTTACCGCTGTCCTGTTGTGGCTGGGAAAGTTATTTAGTGTCCGTCAAAGCACATTTTTTGTTCTGGGTTTAAATACAATTCCCAATTTAACAATTTCATAATTTAGTGGTTTCTGCTACATCAGAGCTATTTGAAATCTATCCCTAAAAGGGTATATAATATTCAAGGTGCACATTGGGTCATTCAGAATAACTTCACACACACACGCTTCTGTGCATTTCCAAGTCTAATTCTGTCACTAAATCCATACCGGTCACCCAGCGCCTAAATACTAGGCCTCAAATTTATATCCCGCTGAATTTGAATACAATACATTGGGCCAAATAATATTTTTGTTGTTGTGGTGAACCATAACAATGAGGAAAACATCTAGTAAGGGACGCGGACGTGGACATGGTCGTGGTGGTGTTAGTGGACCCTCTGGTGCTGGGAGAGGACGTGGCCGTTCTGCCACATCCACACGTCCTAGTGTACCAACTACCTCAGGTCCCAGTAGCCGCCATAATTTACAGCGATATATGGTGGGGCCCAATGCCGTTCTAAGGATGGTAAGGCCTGAGCAGGTACAGGCATTAGTCAATTGGGTGGCCGACAGTGGATCCAGCACGTTCACATTATCTCCCACCCAGTCTTCTGCAGAAAGCGCACAGATGGCGCCTGAAAACCAACCCCATCAGTCTGTCACATCACCCCCATGCATACCAGGGAAACTGTCTCAGCCTCAAGTTATGCAGCAGTCTCTTATGCTGTTTGAAGACTCCGCTGGCAGGGTTTCCCAAGGGCATCCACCTAGCCCTTCCCCAGCGGTGAAAGACATAGAATGCACTGACGCACAACCACTTATGTTTCCTGATGATGAGGACATGGGAATACCACCTCAGCATGTCTCTGATGATGACGAAACACAGGTGCCAACTGCTGCGTCTTTCTGCAGTGTGCAGACTGAACAGGAGGTCAGGGATCAAGACTGGGTGGAAGACGATGCAGGGGACGATGAGGTCCTAGACCCCACATGGAATGAAGGTCGTGCCACTGACTTTCACAGTTCGGAGGAAGAGGCAGTGGTGAGACCGAGCCAACAGCGTAGCAAAAGAGGGAGCAGTGGGCAAAAGCAGAACACCCGCCGCCAAGAGACTCCGCCTGCTACTGACCGCCGCCATCTGGGACCGAGCACCCCAAAGGCAGCTTCAAGGAGTTCCCTGGCATGGCACTTCTTCAAACAATGTGCTGACGACAAGACCCGAGTGGTTTGCACGCTGTGCCATCAGAGCCTGAAGCGAGGCATTAACGTTCTGAACCTGAGCACAACCTGCATGACCAGGCACCTGCATGCAAAGCATGAACTGCAGTGGAGTAAACACCTTAAAACAAAGGAAGTCACTCAGGCTCCCCCTGCTACCTCTTCTGCTGCTGCCGCCTCGGCCTATTCTGCTGCTGCCGCCTCGGCCTCTTCCTCCGCCTCTGGAGGAACGTTGGCACCTGCCGCCCAGCAAACAGGGGATGTACCACCAACACCACCACCACCTCCGTCACCAAGCGTCTCAACCATGTCACACGCCAGCGTTCAGCTCTCCATCTCACAAACATTTGATAGAAAGCGTAAATTCCCACCTAGCCACCCTCGATCCCTGGCCCTGAATGCCAGCATTTCTAAACTACTGGCCTATGAAATGCTGTCATTTAGGCTGGTGGACACAGACAGCTTCAAACAGCTCATGTCGCTTGCTGTCCCACAGTATGTTGTTCCCAGCCGGCACTACTTCTCCAAGAGAGCCGTGCCTTCCCTGCACAACCAAGTATCCGATAAAATCAAGTGTGCACTGCGCAACGCCATCTGTAGCAAGGTCCACCTAACCACAGATACGTGGACCAGTAAGCACGGCCAGGGACGCTATATCTCCCTAACTGCACACTGGGTAAATGTAGTGGCAGCTGGGCCCCAGGCGGAGAGCTGTTTGGCGCACGTCCTTCCGCCGCCAAGGATCGCAGGGCAACATTCTTTGCCTCCTGTTGCCACCTCCTCCTTCTCGGCTTCCTCCTCCTCTTCTTCCACCTGCTCATCCAGTCAGCCACACACCTTCACCACCAACTTCAGCACAGCCCGGGGTAAACGTCAGCAGGCCATTCTGAAACTCATATGTTTGGGGGACAGGCCCCACACCGCACAGGAGTTGTGGCGGGGTATTGAACAACAGACCGACGAGTGGTTGCTGCCGGTGAGCCTCAAGCCCGGCCTGGTGGTGTGTGATAATGGGCGAAATCTCGTTGCAGCTCTGGGACTAGCCAATTTGACGCACATCCCTTGCTTGGCGCATGTGCTGAATTTGGTGGTGCAGAAGTTCATTCACAACTACCCCGACATGTCAGAGCTGCTGCATAAAGTGCGGGCCGTCTGTTCGCGCTTCCGGCGTTCACATCCTGCTGCTGCTCGCCTGTCTGCGCTACAGCGTAACTTCGGCCTTCCCGCTCACCGCCTCATATGCGACGTGCCCACCAGGTGGAACTCCACCTTGCACATGCTGGACAGACTGTGCGAGCAGCAGCAGGCCATAGTGGAGTTTCAGCTGCAGCACGCACGGGTCAGTCGCACTACAGAACAGCACCACTTCACCACCAATGACTGGGCCTCCATGCGAGACCTGTGTGCCCTGTTGCGCTGTTTCGAGTACTCCACCAACATGGCCAGTGGCGATGACACCGTTATCAGCGTTACAATACCACTTCTATGTCTCCTTGAGAAAACAATTAGGGCGATGATGCAAGAGGAGGTGGCCCAGGAGGAGGAGGAGGAGGAGGAGGAAGAGGGGTCATTTTTAGCACTTTCAGGCCAGTCTCTTCGAAGTGACTCAGAGGGAGGTTTTTGGCAACAGCAGAGGCCAGGTACAAATGTGGCCAGACAGGGCCCACTACTGGAGGACGAGGAGGACGAGGATGAGGAGGAGGTGGAGGAGGATGAGGATGAAGCATGGTCACAGCGGGGTGGCACCCAACGCAGCTCGGGTCCATCACTGGTGCGTGGCTGGGGGGAAAGGCAGGACGATGACGATACGCCTCCCACAGAGGACAGCTTGTCCTTACCCCTGGGCAGCCTGGCACACATGAGCGACTACATGCTGCAGTGCCTGCGCAACGACAGCAGAGTTGCCCACATTTTAACCTGTGCGGACTACTGGGTTGCCACCCTGCTGGATCCACGCTACAAAGACAATGTGCCCACCTTACTTCCTGCACTGGAGCGTGATAGGAAGATGCGCGAGTACAAGCGCACGTTGGTAGACGCGCTACTGAGAGCATTCCCAAATGTCACAGGGGAACAAGTGGAAGCCCAAGGCCAAGGCAGAGGAGGAGCAAGAGGTCGCCAAGGCAGCTGTGTCACGGCCAGCTCCTCTGAGGGCAGGGTTAGCATGGCAGAGATGTGGAAAACTTTTGTCAACACGCCACAGCTAACTGCACCACCACCTGATACGCAACGTGTTAGCAGGAGGCAACATTTCACTAACATGGTGGAACAGTACGTGTGCACACCCCTCCACGTACTGACTGATGGTTCGGCCCCATTCAACTTCTGGGTCTCTAAATTGTCCACGTGGCCAGAGCTAGCCTTTTATGCCTTGGAGGTGCTGGCCTGCCCGGCGGCCAGCGTTTTGTCTGAACGTGTATTCAGCACGGCAGGGGGCGTCATTACAGACAAACGCAGCCGCCTGTCTACAGCCAATGTGGACAAGCTGACGTTCATAAAAATGAACCAGGCATGGATCCCACAGGACCTGTCCGTCCCTTGTCCAGATTAGACATTAACTACCTCCCCATAACCATATATTATTGGACTCCAGGGCACTTCCTCATTCAATCCTATTTTTATTTTCATTTTACCATTATATTGCGAGGCTACCCAAAGTTGAATGAACCTCTCCTCTGCCTGTGTGCTGGGGCCTAAATATATGCCAATGGACTGTTGCAGTGGTGGCTGACATGAAGCCTGATTCTCTGCTATGACATGCAGACTAATTCTCTGCTGACATGAAGCCAGATTGTCTGTTACGGGACCTCTCTCCTCTGCCTGGGTGCTGGGCCTAAATTTATGACAATGGACTGTTGCAGTGGTGGGTGACGTGAAGCCTGATTCTCTGCTATGACATGCAGACTGATTCTCTGCTGACATGAAGCCAGATCGTCTGTTACGGGACCTCTCTGCTCTGCCTGTGTGCTAGGCCTAAATATATGCCAATGGACTGTTGCAGTGGTGGGTGACGTGAAGCCTCATTCTCTGCTATGACATGCAGACTAATTCTCTACTGACATGAAGCCAGATTGTCTGTTACGGGACCTCTCTGCTCTGCCTGTGTGCTGGGCCTAAATATATGCCAATGGACTGTTGCAGTGGTGGCTGACGTGAAGCCTCATTCTCTGCTATGACATGCAGACTGATTCTCTGCTGTCATGAAGCCAGATTGTCTGTTACGGGACCTCTCTGCTCTGCCTGTGTGCTAGGCCTAAATATATGCCAATGGACTGTTGCAGTGGTGGGTGACGTGAAGCCTCATTCTCTGCTATGACATGCAGACTGATTCTCTGCTGACATGAAGCCAGATTGTCTGTTACGGGACCTCTCTCCTCTGCCTGGGTGCTGGGCCTAAATTTATGACAATGGACTGTTGCAGTGGTGGCTGACGTGAAGCCTGATTCTCTGCTATGACATGCAGACTGATTCTCTGCTGACATGAAGCCAGATTGTCTGTTACGGGACCTCTCTCCTCTGCCTGGGTGCTGGGCCTAAATTTATGACAATGGACTGTTGCAGTGGTGGCTGACGTGAAGCCTGATTCTCTGCTATGACATGCAGACTGATTCTCTGCTGACATGAAGCCAGATCCTCTGTTACGGGACCTCTCTCCTCTGCCTGGGTGCTGGGCCTAAATTTATGAAAATGGACTCTTACAGTGGTGAGTGACATGAAGCCTGATTCTCTGCTATGACATGAAGACTGATTCTCTGCTGACATGAAGCCAGATTGTCTGTTACGGGACCTCTCTCCTCTGCCTGGGTGCCGGGGCCTAAATATCTGAGAATGGACTGTTCCAGTGGTGGGTGACGGGAAGCCAGATTCTCTGCTATGGAACCTCTCTCCAATTGATTTTGGTTAATTTTTATTTATTTAATTTTTATTTTAATTAATTTCCCTATCCACATTTGTTTGCAGGGGATTTACCTACATGTTGCTGCCTTTTGCAGCCCTCTAGCCCTTTCCTGGGCTGTTTTACAGCCGTTTTAGTGCCGAAAAGTTCGGGTCCCCATTGACTTCAATGGGGTTCGGGTTCGGGACGAAGTTCGGATCGGGTTCGGATCCCGAACCCGAACATTTCCGGGATGTTCGGCCGAACTTCTCGAACCCGAACATCCAGGTGTTCGCTCAACTCTAATCGATATCCACCACTTAGGATCATAATTAGGGATGAGCGAACTCGAACTGTATAGTTCGGGTTCGTACCGAATTGTGGGGTGTCCGTGACACGGACCCGAACCCGGACATTTTCGTAAAAGTCCGGGTTCGGGTTCGGTGTTCGTCGCTTTCTTGGCGCTTTTGTGACGCTTTCTTGGCGCTTTTTGAAAGGCTGCAAAGCAGCCAATCAACAAGCGTCATACTACTTGCCCCAAGAGGCCATCACAGCCATGCCTACTATTGGCATGGCTGTGATTGGCCAGAGCACCATGTGACCCAGCCTCTATTTAAGCTGGAGTCACATAGCGCCGCCCGTCACTCTGCTCTGATTAGCGTAGGGAGAGGTTGCGGCTGCGACAGTAGGGCGAGATTAGGCAGATTAACTCCTCCAAAGGACTTGATTAACTGATCGATCTGCAGCTGTGGATCATTGAGCTGCTGATCCTCAATTGCTCACTGTTTTTAGGCTGCACAGACCGTTTGTCAGTCTCATTTTTCTGGGGTGATCGGCGGCCATTTTGTGTCTTGTGGTGCGCCAGCACAAGCTGCGACCAAGTGCATTTAACCCTCAATGGTGTGGTTGTTTTTTGGCTAAAGCCTACATCAGGGTGAAGCTGTCACACCAAGTGCATTTAACCAGCAATAGTCTGTTCATTTTTTGGCCATATACAAAATCAGGGGCAAGCTGCGCCTGTCACCAAGTGCATTTAACCCTCAATGGTGTGGTTGTTTTTTGGCTAAAGCCTACATCAGGGTGAAGCTGTCACACCAAGTGCATTTAACCAGCAATAGTCTGTTCATTTTTTGGCCATATACAAAATCAGGGGCAAGCTGCGCCTGTCACCAAGTGCATTTAACCCTCAATGGTGTGGTTGTTTTTTGGCTAAAGCCTACATCAGGGTGAAGCTGTCACACCAAGTGCATTTAACCAGCAATAGTCTGTTCATTTTTTGGCCATATACAAAATCAGGGGCAAGCTGCGCCTGTCACCAAGTGCATTTAACCCTCAATGGTGTGGTTGTTTTTTGGCTAAAGCCTACATCAGGGTGAAGCTGTCACACCAAGTGCATTTAACCAGCAATAGTCTGTTCATTTTTTGGCCATATCCCAGTCTAATTCTGTCACTAAATCCATACCGGTCACCCAGCGCCTAAATACTAGGCCTCAAATTTATATCCAGCTAAATCTGTCCCTAGTGCTGTAGCTGGGCGAGTTATTTAGTGTCCGTTCAAGCACATTTCTTGTTCTGGGTTGAAATACAATTCTCAATTTAGCAATTTCATAATTTAGTGGTTCCTGCTATATCAGAGCTCTTTGAAATCTATCCCAAAAAGGGTATATAATATTGAAGGTGCACATAGGGTCATTCAGAGTAACTTCACACACACCCGCTACTGTGTATTTCCAAGTCTAATTCTGTCACTAAATCCATACCGGTGACCCAGCGCCTAAATACTAGGCCTCAAATTTAATTCCCTCTAAATCTCTCGTTACCCACCGCTGTACTGTTGTTGCTGGGCAAGATATTTAGTGTCCGTCAAAGCACATTTTTGTTCTGGGTTGAAGTACAATTCCCAATTTAGCAATTTCATAATTTAGTGGTTTCTGCTATATCAGAGCTATTTGAAATCTATCCCTAAAAGGGTATATAATATTGAAGGTGCACATAGGGTCATTCAGAATAACTTCACACACACCCGCTACTGTGTATTTCCAAGTCTAATTCTGTCACTAAATCCATACCGGTGACCCAGCGCCTAAATACTAGGCCTCAAATTTAATTCCCTCTAAATCTCTCGTTACCCACCGGTGTACTGTTGTTGCTGGGCAAGATATTTAGTGTCCGTCAAAGCACATTTTTTGTTCTGGGTTGAAGTACAATTCCCAATTTAGCAATTTCATAATTTAGTGGTTTCTGCTATATCAGAGCTATTTGAAATCTATCCCTAAAAGGGTATATAATATTGAAGGTGCACATAGGGTCATTCAGAATAACTTCACACACACGCTTCTGTGCATTTCCAAGTCTAATTCTGTCACTAAATCCATACCGGTGACCCAGCGCCTAAATACTAGGCCTCAAATTTAAATCCCTCTAAATCTCTCGTTACCCACCGCTGTACTGTTGTTGCTGGGCAAGATATTTAGTGTCCGTCAAAGCACATTTTTTGTTCTGGGTTGAAGTACAATTCCCAATTTAGCAATTTCATAATTTAGTGGTTTCTGCTATATCAGAGCTATTTGAAATCTATCCCTAAAAGGGTATATAATATTGAAGGTGCACATAGGGTCATTCAGAATAACTTCACACACACGCTTCTGTGCATTTCCAAGTCTAATTCTGTCACTAAATCCATACCGGTCACCCAGCGCCTAAATACTAGGCCTCAAATTTATATCCCGCTGAATTTGAATACAATACATTGGGCCAAATAATATATTTGTTGTTGTGGTGAACCATAACAATGAGAAAAACATCTAGTAAGGGACGCGGACGTGGACATGGTCGTGGTGGTGTTAGTGGACCCTCTGGTGCTGGGAGAGGACGTGGCCGTTCTGCCACATCCACACGTCCTAGTGTACCAACTACCTCAGGTCCCAGTAGCCGCCAGAATTTACAGCGATATATGGTGGGGCCCAATGCCGTTCTAAGGATGGTAAGGCCTGAGCAGGTACAGGCATTAGTCAATTGGGTGGCCGACAGTGGATCCAGCACGTTCACATTATCTCCCACCCAGTCTTCTGCAGAAAGCGCACAGATGGCGCCTGAAAACCAACCCCATCAGTCTGTCACATCACCCCCATGCATACCAGGGAAACTGTCTCAGCCTCAAGTTATGCAGCAGTCTCTTATGCTGTTTGAAGACTCCGCTGGCAGGGTTTCCCAAGGGCATCCACCTAGCCCTTCCCCAGCGGTGAAAGACATAGAATGCACTGACGCACAACCACTTATGTTTCCTGATGATGAGGACATGGGAATACCACCTCAGCATGTCTCTGATGATGACGAAACACAGGTGCCAACTGCTGCGTCTTTCTGCAGTGTGCAGACTGAACAGGAGGTCAGGGATCAAGACTGGGTGGAAGACGATGCAGGGGACGATGAGGTCCTAGACCCCACATGGAATGAAGGTCGTGCCACTGACTTTCACAGTTCGGAGGAAGAGGCAGTGGTGAGACCGAGCCAACAGCGTAGCAAAAGAGGGAGCAGTGGGCAAAAGCAGAACACCCGCCGCCAAGAGACTCCGCCTGCTACTGACCGCCGCCATCTGGGACCGAGCACCCCAAAGGCAGCTTCAAGGAGTTCCCTGGCATGGCACTTCTTCAAACAATGTGCTGACGACAAGACCCGAGTGGTTTGCACGCTGTGCCATCAGAGCCTGAAGCGAGGCATTAACGTTCTGAACCTGAGCACAACCTGCATGACCAGGCACCTGCATGCAAAGCATGAACTGCAGTGGAGTAAACACCTTAAAACCAAGGAAGTCACTCAGGCTCCCCCTGCTACCTCTTCTGCTGCTGCCGCCTCGGCCTATTCTGCTGCTGCCGCCTCGGCCTCTTCCTCCGCCTCTGGAGGAACGTTGGCACCTGCCGCCCAGCAAACAGGGGATGTACCACCAACACCACCACCACCACCTCCGTCACCAAGCGTCTCAACCATGTCACACGCCAGCGTTCAGCTCTCCATCTCACAAACATTTGATAGAAAGCGTAAATTCCCACCTAGCCACCCTCGATCCCTGGCCCTGAATGCCAGCATTTCTAAACTACTGGCCTATGAAATGCTGTCATTTAGGCTGGTGGACACAGACAGCTTCAAACAGCTCATGTCGCTTGCTGTCCCACAGTATGTTGTTCCCAGCCGGCACTACTTCTCCAAGAGAGCCGTGCCTTCCCTGCACAACCAAGTATCCGATAAAATCAAGTGTGCACTGCGCAACGCCATCTGTAGCAAGGTCCACCTAACCACAGATACGTGGACCAGTAAGCACGGCCAGGGACGCTATATCTCCCTAACTGCACACTGGGTAAATGTAGTGGCAGCTGGGCCCCAGGCGGAGAGCTGTTTGGCGCACGTCCTGTCGCCGCCAAGGATCGCAGGGCAACATTCTTTGCCTCCTGTTGCCACCTCCTCCTTCTCGGCTTCCTCCTCCTCTTCTTCCACCTGCTCATCCAGTCAGCCACACACCTTCACCACCAACTTCAGCACAGCCCGGGGTAAACGTCAGCAGGCCATTCTGAAACTCATATGTTTGGGGGACAGGCCCCACACCGCACAGGAGTTGTGGCGGGGTATTGAACAACAGACCGACGAGTGGTTGCTGCCGGTGAGCCTCAAGCCCGGCCTGGTGGTGTGTGATAATGGGCGAAATCTCGTTGCAGCTCTGGGACTAGCCAATTTGACGCACATCCCTTGCTTGGCGCATGTGCTGAATTTGGTGGTGCAGAAGTTCATTCACAACTACCCCGACATGTCAGAGCTGCTGCATAAAGTGCGGGCCGTCTGTTCGCGCTTCCGGCGTTCACATCCTGCCGCTGCTCGCCTGTCTGCGCTACAGCGTAACTTCGGCCTTCCCGCTCACCGCCTCATATGCGACGTGCCCACCAGGTGGAACTCCACCTTGCACATGCTGGACAGACTGTGCGAGCAGCAGCAGGCCATAGTGGAGTTTCAGCTGCAGCACGCACGGGTCAGTCGCACTACAGAACAGCACCACTTCACCACCAATGACTGGGCCTCCATGCGAGACCTGTGTGCCCTGTTGCGCTGTTTCGAGTACTCCACCAACATGGCCAGTGGCGATGACACCGTTATCAGCGTTACAATACCACTTCTATGTCTCCTTGAGAAAACACTTAGGGCGATGATGGAACAGGAGGTGGCCCAGGAGGAGGAGGAGGAGGATGAGGAAGAGGGGTCATTTTTAGCACTTTCAGGCCAGTCTCTTCGAAGTGACTCAGAGGGAGGTTTTTTGCAACAGCAGAGGCCAGGTACAAATGTGGCCAGCCAGGGCCCACTACTGGAGGACGAGGAGGACGAGGATGAGGAGGAGGTGGAGGAGGATGAGGATGAAGCATGGTCACAGCGGGGTGGCACCCAACGCAGCTCGGGTCCATCACTGGTGCGTGGCTGGGGGGAAAGGCAGGACGATGACGATACGCCTCCCACAGAGGACAGCTTGTCCTTACCCCTGGGCAGCCTGGCACACATGAGCGACTACATGCTGCAGTGCCTGCGCAACGACAGCAGAGTTGCCCACATTTTAACCTGTGCGGACTACTGGGTTGCCACCCTGCTGGATCCACGCTACAAAGACAATGTGCCCACCTTACTTCCTGCACTGGAGCGTGATAGGAAGATGCGCGAGTACAAGCGCACGTTGGTAGACGCGCTACTGAGAGCATTCCCAAATGTCACAGGGGAACAAGTGGAAGCCCAAGGCCAAGGCAGAGGAGGAGCAAGAGGTCGCCAAGGCAGCTGTGTCACGGCCAGCTCCTCTGAGGGCAGGGTTAGCATGGCAGAGATGTGGAAAACTTTTGTCAACACGCCACAGCTAACTGCACCACCACCTGATACGCAACGTGTTAGCAGGAGGCAACATTTCACTAACATGGTGGAACAGTACGTGTGCACACCCCTCCACGTACTGACTGATGGTTCGGCCCCATTCAACTTCTGGGTCTCTAAATTGTCCACGTGGCCAGAGCTAGCCTTTTATGCCTTGGAGGTGCTGGCCTGCCCGGCAGCCAGCGTTTTGTCTGAACGTGTATTCAGCACGGCAGGGGGCGTCATTACAGACAAACGCAGCCGCCTGTCTACAGCCAATGTGGACAAGCTGACGTTCATAAAAATGAACCAGGCATGGATCCCACAGGACCTGTCCGTCCCTTGTCCAGATTAGACATTAACTACCTCCCCATAACCATATATTATTGGACTCCAGGGCACTTCCTCATTCAATCCTATTTTTATTTTCATTTTACCATTATATTGCGATGCTACCCAAAGTTGAATGAACCTCTCCTCTGCCTGTGTGCTAGGCCTAAATATATGCCAATGGACTGTTGCAGTGGTGGCTGACATGAAGCCTGATTCTCTGCTATGACATGCAGACTAATTCTCTGCTGACATGAAGCCAGATTGTCTGTTACGGGACCTCTCTCCTCTGCCTGGGTGCTGGGCCTAAATTTATGACCATGGACTGTTGCAGTGGTGGCTGACGTGAAGCCTGATTCTCTGCTATGACATGCAGACTGATTCTCTGCTGACATGAAGCCAGATCGTCTGTTACGGGACCTCTCTGCTCTGCCTGTGTGCTAGGCCTAAATATATGCCAATGGACTGTTGCAGTGGTGGGTGACGTGAAGCCTGATTCTCTGCTATGACATGAAGACTGATTCTCTGCTGACATGAAGCCAGATTGTCTGTTACGGGACCTCTCTCCTCTGCCTGGGTGCCGGGGCCTAAATATCTGAGAATGGACTGTTCCAGTGGTGGGTGACGGGAAGCCAGATTCTCTGCTATGGAACCTCTCTCCAATTGATTTTGGTTAATTTTTATTTATTTAATTTTTATTTTAATTCATTTCCCTATCCACATTTGTTTGCAGGGGATTTACCTACATGTTGCTGCCTTTTGCAGCCCTCTAGCTCTTTCCTGGGCTGTTTTACAGCCTTTTTAGTGCCGAAAAGTTCGGGTCCCCATTGACTTCAATGGGGTTCGGGTTCGGGACGAAGTTCGGATCGGGTTCGGATCCCGAACCCGAACATTTCCGGGATGTTCGGCCGAACTTCTCGAACCCGAACATCCAGGTGTTCGCTCAACTCTAATCATAATCCTCTTTGATAATATTGTGGATATCAGAATAGTTAGACACGTAAATGTACAATCATTTACCACACAATGCTGATACAATAACATTCCCTTGTATTATAAGATACTGCCTTTTATATTAATATAACTAAGAAGTGTCTCTTTTTTAACACATCCTTATTTTATGTATTTTATCTGGTTGTATGTATTTTATGTAGTCATATATATCTCCCATATTCGATTGTATAACCGATACATGTATACGTATATGGATACAGAGAGATTGGACACTATCAGAAAGGTATCGCTAAATTGCCACCGAAAGAGAGGTTTTAGGTAGAAACAACATATGAAAAAGTAAAGGACAACGAAAAGCAAGGCTCCATTTTTCTACACAAGCTTTGGGACAGGTGAAATCAATTATCCAATTGAGATGAGAACACATAAAAAGCGAGTTCAGAGTTTACAGGTCTTACCCACTGAGGAAGAGATAAGATATCTCGAAACGCGTCTGGGCGTATTACCTGTGAAAGAACGATCGCAGCGATACATGGCCATGTACTAAAAGTTCATCCACCTACTCACGTAAGACCAAGAAGCGCTGTGAAATTCACGTAAGTGAAACAGCTGATATAGGTCTCCTACGAGAGTACAGACGGGATCCAAACAGATTACCGGACCCGACACTAATACAGCGGGGAAAGACTGATGCGTGGGACGCCACGACAGAAAACCTCCCGCAGACCTAACCGAGTGAACTCACACGGGAAACAGTGAGTAACATTAACTCAAGTGGAACCATATTGAACCGCTGTACGCAAGGCGGTATATGCACGGTGACATCAGACGTGCTGGACTAGTGACTTTCTTACCTCTAGTTTACTTAGAAATTGAGACTACTATAGGTGATGGATCATTGAACTCAGTTCACCTTTAAACACCTTTTTCTCTACCCCATACGGTGGCATAAGATTTTATTTACATGCATTTAAGCTTATGTGAAATTTATATGTGAATAATACCCGCGACTATTTCAAGCACAATATTCAATCAGCTCTGTGTAGCTCCGTCACGGACGACTGTGATCCAATAGCCTACCCAATTGGGGGGACACGGATGCAGCCCTCTGTGCGTAGCACCTCAGAGCTTTGTGCCCTAAGAAAACTCTACTCGCTTGGCTAACACTGAGATATATGCTTTTTATTATATATTTTTTATATATTTTATATGAATGTTACCTTGGTGCATCAAGTATATAGTGTTGATTGTTTAATAAATTTTTATTCAACTTCCACGTGTAATCCGATTGTTTTGAGTGCCGGTTCCATCCAGTCTATTTTTCACTTTCAGTTGTAAAATTTTGCAAAAAAAACGACATCCATATATAAATTTTTCGCTAAATTTATTGTTCTACATGTCTTTGATAAAAAATAAATGTTTGTGCAAAAAAAAATGGTCTGGGTAAAAGTTATAGCGTTTACAAACTATGGTACAAAAATGTGAATTTCCGCTTTTTGAAGAAGCTCTGACTTTCTGAGCACCTGTCATGTTTCCTGAGGTTCTACAATGCCCAGACAGTAGAAAACCCCCACAAATGACCCTATTTTGGAAAGTAGACACCCTAAGGTATTCGCTGATGGGCATAGTGAGTTCATAAAACTTTAAATTTTTTGTCACAAGTTAGCGGAAAATTATGATTTTTTTTATTTTTTCTTACAAAGTCTCATATTCCACTAACTTGTGACAAAAAATAAAAACTTCCATGAACTCACTATGCCCATCACAAAATACCTTGGGGTGTCTTCTTTCCAAAATGGGGTCACTTGTGGGGTAGTTATACTGCCCTGGCATTTTAGAGGCCCAAATGCGTGAGAAGTAGTTTGCAATCAAAATCTGTAAAAAATGACCGGTGAAATCCGAAAGGTGCTCTTTGGAATCTGTGCCCCTTTGCCCACATAGGCTGCAAAAAAGTGTCACACATCTGGTATTGCCGTACTCAGGAGAAGTTGGGGAATGTGTTTTGGGGTGTCATTTTACATATACCCATGCTGGGTGAGATAAATATCTTGGTCAAATGCCAACTTTGTATAAAAAATTTGGAAAAGTTGTCTTTTGCCAAGATATTTCTCTCACCCAGCATGGGTATATGTAAAATGACACCCCAAAACACATTCCCCAACTTCTCCTGAGTACGGCGATACCACATGTGTGACACTTTTTTGCAGCCAAGGTAGGCAAAGGGGCACACATTCCAAAGAGCACCTTTCGGATTTCACAGGCCATTTTTTACACATTTTGATTGCAAACTACTTCTCACACATATGGCCCCCTAAAATGCCAGAGCAGTATAACTACCCCACAAGTGACCCCATTTTTGAAAGAAGACACCCCAAGGTATTCCGTGAGGGGCATGGTGAGTTCCTAGAATTTTTTATTTTTTGTCACAAGTTAGCGGAAAATGATGATTTTTTTTTTCTTACAAAGTCTCATATTCCACTAACTTGCGACAAAAAATAAAAAATTCTAGGAACTCGCCATGCCCCTCACGGAATACCTTGGGGTGTCTTCTTTCCAAAATGGGGTCACTTGTGGGGTATTTATGATGCCCTGGCATTTTAGGGGCCCATATGCGTAAGAAGTAGTTTGCAATCAAAATCTGTAAAAAATGACCGGTGAAATCCGAAAGGTGCTCTTTGGAATGTGTGCCCCTTTGCCCACCTAGGCTGCAATAAAGTGTCACACATCTGGTATCGCCGTACTCAGGAGAAGTTGGGGAATGTGTCATTTTACATATACCCATGCTGGGTGAGAGAAATATCTTGGCTAATGACAACTTTTCCCATTTTTTTATACAAACCGGATTCCAAAAAAGTTGGGACACTAAACAAATTGTGAATAAAAACTGAATGCAATGATGTGGAGATGGCAAATGGCAATATTTTATTTGTAATAGAACGTAGATGACAGATCAAACGTTTAATCCGAGTAAATGTATCATTTTAAAGGAAAAATAAGTTGATTCAAATTTTCACGGTGTCAACAAATCCCCAAAAAGTTGGGATAAGTAGCAATAAGAGGCTGGAAAAAGTAAATTTGAGCATAACGAAGAGCTGGAAGACCAATTAACACTAATTAAGGTCAATTGGCAACATGATTGGGTATAAAAAGAGCTTCTCAGAGTGGCAGTGTCTCTCAGAAGCCAAGATGGGTAGAGGATCACCAATTCCCACAATGTTGCGCAGAAAGATAGTGGAGCAATATCAGGAAGGTGTTACCCAGCGAAAAATTGCAAAGACTTTGCATCTATCATCATCAACTGTGCAGAACATCATCCGAAGCTTCCGAGAATCTGGAACAATCTCTGTGCGTAAGGGTCAAGGCCGTAAAACCATACTGGATGCCCGTGATCTCCGGGCCCTTAAACGACACTGCACCACAAACAGGAATGCTACTGTAAAGGAAATCACAGAATGGGCTCAGGAATACTACCAGAAACCATTGTCAGTGAACACAATCCACCGTGCCATCCGCCGCTGCCAGCTGAAACTCTACAGTGCAAAGAAGAAGCCATTTCTAAGCAAGATCCACAAGCTCAGGCGTTTTCACTGGGCCAGGCATCATTTATAATGGAGTGTGGCAAAATGGAAGACTGTTCTGTGGTCAGACGAGTCACGATTCGAAGTTCTTTTTGGAAATCTGGGACGCCATGTCATCCGGACCAAAGAGGACAAGGACAACCCAAGTTGTTATCAACGCTCAGTTCAGAAGCCTGCATCTCTGATGGTATGGGGTTGCATGAGTGCGTGTGGCATGGGAGGCTTGCATGTCTGGAAAGGCACCATCAACGCAGAAAAATATATTCAGGTTCTAGAACAACATCTGCTCCCATCCAGACGTCATCTCTTTCAGGGAAGACCCTGCATTTTTCAACAAGATAATGCCAGACCACATTCTGCATCAATCACAACATCATGGCTGCGTAGGAGAAGGATCCGGGGACTGAAATGGCCAGTCTGCAGTCCAGATCTTTCACCTATAGAGAACATTTGGCGCATCATAAAGAGGAAGGTGCAACAAAGAAGGCCCAAGACGATTGAACAGTTAGAGGCCTGTATTAGACAAGAATGGGAGAGCATTCCTATTTCTAAACTTGAGAAACTGGTCTCCTCGGTCCCCAGACGTCTGCTGAGTGTTGTAAGAAGAAGGGGAGATGCCACACAGTGGTGAAAATGGCCGTGTCCCAACTTTTTGGGGATTTGTTGACACCATGAAATTCTGATTCAACATATTTTTCCCTTAAAATGGTACATTTTCTCAGTTTAAACTTTTGTTCCATGATTTATGTTCTATTCTGAATAAATTATTAGAAGTTGGCGCCTCCACATCATTGCATTCAGTTTTTATTCACGATTTGTATAGTGTCCCAACTTTTTTGGAATCCGGTTTGTACAAAGTTGGCATTTGACCAAGATATTTATCTCACCCAGCATGGGTATATGTAAAATGACACCCCAAAACACATTCCCCAACTTCTCCTGAGTACGGTGATACCACATGTGTGACACTTTTTTGCAGCCTAGATGCGCAAAGGTGCCCAAATTCCTTTTAGGAGGGCATTTTTAGACATTTGGATCCCAGACTTCTTCTCACGCTTTCAGGCCCCTAAAAAGCCAGGGCAGTATAAATACCCCACATGTGACCCCACTTTGGAAAGAAGACACCCCAAGGTATTCAATGAGGGGCCTGGCGAGTTCATAGAATTATTATTTTTTTGGCATAAGTTAGCGGAAATTTATTTATAAATTTTTTTCTCACAAAGTCTCACTTTCCGCTTTCTTGGGACAAAAATTTCAATCTTTCATGGACTCAATATGCCCCTCAGCAAATACCTTGGGGTGTCTTCTTTCCAAAATGGGGTCATTTGTGGGGTGTTTGTACTGCCCTGGCATTTGAGGGTCTCCGCAATCATTACATGTATGGCCAGCATTAGGAGTTTCTGCTATTCTCCTTATATTGAGCCAGGGGCGTCGCTAGGTTAAAACATTCGGGGCCTGGGCCCCGGATGTTTTGTCCCATGCCCCAAATGTCCTGCCTGCCGGCTAGATGCAACTGTATTGCCGTACACAGAACGGCAATACAATTGAATCTTATACTGGGAACAGGCGAAGGACCTTTGGTGACATCACAGGCCATGTGATCAGCAAAACAGGCTGTGATAGGATGACCTGGATGATGTCACCATCCAGGTCATCCTATCACAGCCTGTTTTGCTGATCACATGGCCTGTGATGTCACCAAAGGTCTTTCGCCTCTTCCCAGTTCAGGATTGGACCGGAGTCAAGAGGAGAAGGAGCCTAATGGTGATGTCTGTACAGGAGAGGTAAGTGAAGGGAGAGGTAGAGAAATGCTGGGAGTTGTAGTTATTTAACTGGGATGTATTTTAGGGCTGAAGGGAGGGATGTTATTGACATGGAACTGTGTGCTTGAGGTGGCTGGGGGAGGGAGGGATGTTATTTACATGGGACTGTATGTTGAAAGTGGATGGTGGGGGGGAATGATGTTTATGTACATGGGACTTAATGTTTAGGGTCCGTTCACACTTGCGTTTGGAGATCCACTTGTGAGATCCGTCTCTCACAAGCAGCCCCAAATGCATCAGTTTAACCCCAATGCATTCTGAATGGATGCGGATCCATTCAGAATGCATTCGTTCGGCTCCGTGCGGTCCCCCGTTCCATTTTGGAGGCGGACCTCAAAATGCTGCAAGCAGCGTTTTTTGTGTCCGCATGGCCTTGCGGAGCCAAACGCATCCGTCCTGACAATGTAAGTCAATGGGGACGGATCCCTTTGCATTGACACAAAATGGTGCAATTGTAAACGGATCCGTCCCCCATTGACTTTCAATGTAAGTCAGGACGGATCCGTATTGGGACTTAGAAATTAAAATCTAATACAAACAAATTGGTCCTGAACGGATGCATTCGTTTGTATTATATCGGTGCGGATCCGTCCTGTACAAGTACATGAACGCAAGTGTGAAAGTAGCCTTAGGGGGTGATGTTTAAATGGGATTGTGCGTTGGAGGCGGCTGGGGAAGAGGTGATGTTATTTACATGGGACTGTATGGTGGAGGGAGGATTATAACTGCAGGGGGCACTGCAAATCCATGGGACATTATAGGCGGTCTTATTACTACTGGGGGCTCTATAGGAGGGTCTTGTAGATCTGCCTTATTTCTACTAAGCGCACTATGGGGGCCTTATTACTACTGTGGGGTCTGTAGGGAGCTTTATTGCCACTGGGGGAACAATAGGGGGCCTTGTTTCTACTAGGGACTCTGTGAGGGTATTATTAATATGGGAGGGCATTGTTGAGGAGCATTATCACGGTTGGGGCAGTGTTACTAATAAGGGCATTCTAGAAGGGAATTACTATTGGTGGGACTATGAGGAGCACTATTACTATGGGGGGCAGTAATGTTTCTTTAGGATAGTATTTGGGGGTATGAGGGGGGGGGGGGGGGTTGAGGTTTTGGCATAGAAAGCAGCAGGATAACACTGTGGGGACTCCAGTTGGGGGATAATGATAGAAAGTGAGGAAGCTAAGATGTCTGTGTGTCACACTCTGCAGAGACGAGGCGGCTGAGAGAAGTTGTCCAGACCGAGAAGATGATGACAGAGAGGAGACATCACCTGGAGGCCCTGGATGTGACAGGTAAGTGCCGCTGTATAGCAAGTACAGCATAGTGCGGGGGGGGGGCATATTTATTGGGGCTTGTGCCCCGGATCTTTTGAGACCCTAGCAACGCCCCTGTATTGAGCATACAGGTAATGAGATTTTTTTTTTTTCCGTTCAGCCTCTGGGCTGAAAGAAAAAAATGAACGGCACAGATTTCTTCATTAGCATCGATCAATGTGGATGAAAAAATCTCTGCCAAAAAAAAAAAAGGAGGGAAAGGCGTCTGCCAGGATATAGGAGCTCCGCCCAACATCCATACCCACTTAGCTCGTATGCCCTGGCAGAATGGAGAAACCAGATTTCTCCATTCACATTAATCGATGTGGATGAATAAATCATTGCCGGGATTTTTTTTTTTATATACAAAGTGTTTGCCAAAGCATATGAACACCGCCTCCTCCTCAGCTCATATGCCTTGGCAGCTCATATGCCTGTGTGTAATCTGACAGCAGCGCAATGCTTCTGTCAGAATGCACATCAGTGCTGCAGCTAGTCGATCGGTTGGTCCACCTGGAAGGTAAAAAAAAAAAAAAAAACAGGCCGCAACGCAATAATTTTATTAACTTTTGAACAGAACATATAAACTTTAACTTTTTGAACTGAACATTAACCTTTTTGCTTACTGGTGATTATTTTTTTTATTTTTACCTTTATAGGACAAACCTCTCTTACCCATGGGACAATGTGCAAAGCGCAAATCGCCCAAAGATGTGGTGAAGTGCGTTATGCACTTTGTCCCAGGTGAAAGGAGAGGTTTACAGCAGCTGTGAGTGAATGAGCCCTAATAGCCCTGTGTGCCTGTCCTGGTGAGATGTGATCCCTATGCTAGGTGTACCTGTGTGTGGTACTTCCGGAAACACTCCCCTAAGCATAGGGCAGGGTGGTCAGGACAGTCAGGACAGAAATAGCGGGTGTCACGCCTTATTCCACTCCTGCTACAGACACAACATCTTTTTCGGGGTGACGGTTGGGTTGAGCTACCGGCAACGACATTGGGGAAATGTCGCTCGTGTAGACGGCTAACTACACTGGTGGATGGGGCCACGGAACCTCCTGGGTACAGGAGGTTCTCGATGATCTCTTCCTAAAATTTGAGGAAGGATCGTGTTCTCCCAGCCTTACTGTAGAGAACAAAACTATTATACAGAGCCAATTGAATTAAATATACAGACACCTTCTTATACCAGCGTCTGGTTCTGCGGGACACTAAATACGGAGACAACATCTGGTCATTGAAGTCCACCCCTCCCATATGAAGGTTATAGTCGTGGACTGAGAGGGGCTTTTCAATGACACGGGTTGCTCGCTCAATTTGGATTGTCGTGTCTGCGTGAATAGAGGAGAGCATGTAAACGTCATGCTTGTCTCTCCATTTCACCACGAGCCGTTCTTCGTTACACAAGGCAGCCCTCTCCCCCCTTGCAAGATGGGTGGTAACGAGCCGTTGGGGGAAGCCCGCGCGACTCGTTCGCGCGTGCCACAGCAGCCAATCTGTTCTAGAAACAAATGCCTGAAGAGGGCCACACTTGTGTAGAAATTGTCCACATAAAGATGGTACCCCTTGCCGAATAAGGGTGACACCAAGTCCCAGACTGTCTTCCCTCTGCTCCCCAGGTAGTCAGGGCAACCGACCGGCTCCAGGGTCTGATCTTTTCCCTCATAGACACGAAATTTGTGGGTATAGCCTGTGGCCCTTTCACAGAGCTTATACAATTTGACCCCATACCGGGCGCGCTTGCTTGGGATGTATTGTTTGAAGCCAAGGCGCCCGGTAAAATGTATTAGGGACTCGTCTACGCAGATGTTTTGCTCTGGGGTATACAAATCTGCAAATTTCTGGTTGAAATGGTCTATAAGGGGCCGAATTTTGTGGAGCCGGTCAAAAGCTGGGTGGCCTCTGCGACGGGAGGTGGTGTTGTCGCTAAAGTGCAGGAATCGCAGGATGGTTTCAAATCGTGTCCTGGACATAGCAGCAGAGAACATGGGCATGTGATGAATTGGGTTCGTGGACCAATATGACCGCAATTCATGATTTTTAGTTAGACCCATGTTGTGGAGAAGGCCCAGAAAAATTTTAATTTCGGAAACCAGTCCAAGTTTCCGAAATTAAAATTTTTCTGAGCCTTCTCCTCAACATGGGTCTAACTAAAAAGCATGAATTCCGGTCATATTGGTCCACGAACCCAATTCATCACATGCCCATGTTCTCTGGTGTACCTGTGTGTGGTACTTCCGGAAACACTCCCCTAAGCACAGGGCAGGGTGGTCAGGACAGTCAGGACAGAAATAGCGGGTGTCACGCCTTATTCCACTCCTGCTACAGACACGACATCTTTTTCCGGGTCACGGTTGGGTTGAGGTACCGGCAACGACATTGGGGAAATGTCGCTCGTGTAGACGGCTAATAGTGATGAGCGGGAGGTGCCATATTCGATTTCGCGATATTTCGCGAATATTCGAATGAATATTCGTGTTATATTCGTCGAAATCGAATATTCGTAATTATTCCAATTATCGCGAATAATATGCGATTTATTTTTCGCGTATTGCGATTATTTATCTTGATAGTATAAGGCAACGTTCCTATGCTAATTGACTATGGCTAGGCTAATATGTGTATTTTACGAAATTTCGTGATATTGCTCTAACTTCGTCTCTTAGAATATTACGAATATTCTAAAAGAAGAAGTTAGAGCAGTATTACGAAATTTCGTAAAATGCACATATAGATTGTAATTTTGCTAATATAGTGCTATAATCCCTTTTTTTCCTCAAATTTTTTTTTGCCTCTTCTGAACTTAAGTTTTGTAAAATATGTACACTATTTAAAAATATTACTATAGCAGTATATTAGCTTAACCACTTCAGCCCCGCTAGCTAAAACCCCCTTCATGACCAGGCCACTTTTTACACTTCTGCACTACACTACTTTCACCGTTTATTGCTCGGTCATGCAACTTACCACCCAAATGAATTTTACCTCCTTTTCTTCTCACTAATAGAGCTTTCATTTGGTGGTATTTCATTGCTGCTGACATTTTAACTTTTTTTGTTATTAATCGAAATTTAACGATTTTTTTGATGACAGTGATCAATGACAGTGGGGTGATCAATGACAGGGGGTGATCAGGGAGTGTATATGGGTGATCACCCGCCTGTCATTGATCACCCCCCTGTAAGGCTCCATTCAGACGTCCGCATGTGTTTTGCGGATCCGATCCATGTATCCATGGATCCGTAAAAATCATACGGACGTCTGAATGGAGCCTTACAGGGGGGTGATCAATGACAGGGGGGTGATCAATGACAGGGGGTGATCAGGGAATCTATATGGGTGATCACCCGCCTGTCATTGATCACCCCCCTGTAAGGCTCCATTCAGACGTCCGCATGTGTTTTGCGGATCCGATCCATGTATCCATGGATCCGTAAAAATCATACGGACGTCTGAATGGAGCCTTCAGGGGGGTGATCAATGACAGGGGGGTGATCAATGACAGGGGGTGATCAGGGAATCTATATGGGTGATCACCCGCCTGTCATTGATCACCCCCCTGTAAGGCTCCATTCAGACGTCCGTATGCGTTTTGCTGATCCGATCCATGTATCCGTGGATCTGTAAAAATCATACGGACGTCTGAACGGAGCCTGACAGGGGGGTGATCAATGACAGGGGGGTGATCAATGACAGGGGGGTGATCAGGAAGTTTATATGGGGTGATCATGGGTAATCAGGGGTTTATAAGGGGTTAATAAGTGACGGGGGGGTGTAGTGTAGTGTGGTGTTGGGTGCGACTTTACTGACCTACCTGTGTCCTCTGGTGGTCGATCCTAACAAAAGGGACCACCAGAGGACCAGGTAGCAGGTATATTAGACGCTGTTATCAAAACAGCGTCTAATATACCTGTTAGGGGTTAAAAAAAATCACATCTCCAGCCTGCCAGCGAGCGATCGCCGCTGGCAGGCTGGAGATCCACTCGCTTACCTTTCGTTCCTGTGAGCGCGCGCGCCTGCGTGCGCGCGTTCACAGGAAATCTCGGCTATCGTGAGATGACGCGCCGATGCGTCCAGGAGGAGTAAATCAACCACCTCCCGGACGCATCGGTGCGTTAGGCGGTCGGGAGGTGGTTAAATACAATCTATGTGTATTTTACGAAATTTCGTAATATTGCTCTAACTTCGTCTTTCAGAATATTACGAATATTCTAAAAGACGAAGTTAGAGCAATATTAAGAACATTTGCAAAAGTCGAAATTGCGATGCGAGTAATATAACACGGAATAATCGCATGAAGATTTCAACTTAGCACTGCTATATTCCATATTAGGCTAGAATATGGAATATAGCAGTGCTAAGTTGAAATCTTCATGCGATTATTTCGTGTTATATTACTCGCATCGCAATTTCGACTATTGCGAAATTTCGTAAAATACACATATAGATTAGATTGTAATTTAGCTAATATGAAATATAGCAGTAAGTTGAAAACGCCACTGACTGAAGCAGCCAGGAAGCCAGGAATCCAAAGGACAGGTAAGAACAACTTTAGGGAAGTGGGAAAGAAAAAAATATAATAATAAAAAAAAAAAAAAAAAAGAATATTCGATTTCGCGAATATATAGAACGATATTCTAAATATTCGCGAAATCTAGAAATTGCGATATTCGATAAAAAAATTTGCAATTCGAATATTCGCGCTCAACACTAACGGCTAACTACACTGGTGGATGGGGCCACGGAACCTCCTGGGTACAGGAGGTTCTCGATGATCTCTTCCTGAAATTTGAGGAAGGATCGTGTTCTCCCAGCCTTACTGTAGAGAACAAAACTATTATACAGAGCCAATTGAATTAAATATACAGACACCTTCTTATACCAGCGTCTGGTTCTGCGGGACACTAAATACGGAGACAACATCTGGTCATTGAAGTCCACCCCTCCCATGTGAAGGTTATAGTCGTGGACTGAGAGGGGCTTTTTAATGACACGGGTTGCTCGCTCAATTTGGATTGTCGTGTCTGCGTGAATGGAGGAGAGCATGTAAACGTCACGCTTGTCTCTCCATTTCACCGCGAGCAGTTCTTCGTTACACAAGGCAGCCCTCTCCCCCCTTGCAAGACGGGTGGTAACGAGCCGTTGGGGGAAGCCCGCGCGACTAGTTTGCGCGGTGCCACAGCAGCCAATCTGTTCTAGAAACAAATGGCTGAAGAGGGCCACACTTGTGTAGAAATTGTCCACATAAAGATGGTACCCCTTGCCGAATAAGGGTGACACCAAGTCCCAGACTGTCTTCCCTCTGCTCCCCAGGTAGTCAGGGCAACCGACCGGCTCCAGGGTCTGATATTTTCCCTCATAGACACAAAATTTGTGGGTATAGCCTGTGGCCCTTTCACAGAGCTTATACAATTTGACCCCATACCGGGCGCGCTTGCTTGGGATGTATTGTTTGAAGCCAAGGCGCCCGGTAAAATGTATTAGGGACTCGTCTACGCAGATGTTTTGCTCTGGGGTATACAAATCTGCAAATTTCTGGTTGAAATGGTCTATAAGGGACCGAATTTTGTGGAGCCGGTCAAAAGCAGGGTGGCCCCTGGGACGGGAGGCGGTGTTGTCACTAAAGTGCAGGAAACGCAGGATGGTCTCAAATCGTGTCCTGGACATAGCAGCAGAGAACATGGGCATGTGATGAATTGGGTTCATGGACCAATATGACCGCAATTCATGCTTTTTAGTTAGACCCATGTTGAGGAAAATTTTACTTCGGAAACTTGGACTGGTTTCCACCGGAAAGGCTGGGCATAAAAGCTTCCCAGGTTAGCGGTTATAAATTGTGTGGCATACCGATTTGTTTCTGCAACAACTAAGTCTAAGAGCTCCGCAGTCAAGAACAGCTCAAAAAATCCCAGGGCCGAACCGATCTGAGCTGTCTCAACCCGAACTCCAGACTGGGCGGTGAAAGGGGGAACTACAGGTGCGGCTGAAGTTGGGGACTGCCAATCAGGGTTTGCCAGCACCTCAGGGATTCTAGGGGCTCTACGGGCCTGTCTGTGCGGTGGCTGCGACGGGGTAACTACTGCACGTGCCTCCGTACCAGCTTCAACTGCCCATCTGGTGCTCGCCACTTCACCATGTTGTACGGCAGTGCTTGTACTAGGTTCAGGATGGGCTGCACTGCTGGTGTATGCCTCACCACGTAATCCGACAGCACCAGCCCCACTCTGCTGCTCTTGAAGCGGATCCTGCGCAACCTGTGGTCTAGTGACACGGGGCCGGGTACGCCTGGTGCTATCAGGGACCTCAGCCTCCTCGTCCGAACTTTGGGTCAGAGTGCCACTGCTTTCTACAGGTTCATATTCTGACCCGCTAGATTCATCAGATGAGGGTTCCCATTCCTCATCCGACTGGGTCAGAAGCCTGTAGGCCTCTTCAGAAGAATACCCCCTGTTTGACATTTGGGCAACTAAATTTAGGGGTATTCCCTGAGACTACCCAAGATAAAAAGCAAGCCTGGGAGGCTAGCGAAGTACCGGAGGCCGCTGCGATTGATAAAAAATATCAAAACTGATTTTTTTTATCGCCGCAGCGCGTGTAAAGTGATTGTGCAGTGATAAAAAAAAAATAAAAATTTTGTCACTGCGGTGGGGCGGGTGTGGGCGAACGCACGTGTGGGCGACCGATCAGGCCTGATTGGGCAAACACTGCGTTTTGGGTGGAGGGCGAACTAAGGTGACACTAATACTATTATAGATCTAACTGTGATCAGTTTTGATCACTTACAGATACTATAAAAGTACAAATGCTGATTAGCGATACGCTAATCAGCGAATCAGTGACTGCGGTGCGGTGGGCTGGGCGCTAAACAATCACTAAACTACCTAACCAAGGGGCCTAAACTATCCTAAACCTAACAGTCAATACCAGTGAAAAAAATAAGTGACATTTTACACTGATCACTTTTTTGCCTTTCACTAGGTGATTGACAGGGGGCGATCAAGGGGTTAATTGGGGTGATGGGGTGATGGAGGGTGATCTGGGGGCTAAGTGAAGTGTTGGTGGGTACTCACAGTGATGCCTGCTCCTCTGCTGAGACCAACCGACGAAAAGGACCAGCAGAGGAGCAGGGAAGCCATTTAACACATCATATTTACTAATATGATGTGTTAGCTGGCTTCTGATTTGATTTTTAAAAAATCAGCAACCTGCCAGCAACGATCATTGGCTGGCAGGTTGCTGACGAAATACTCCTTGAACTTTTGCCGACCCGCGATGCGCATGCGCGGGCTGGCTCTGACCGAAATCTCGCGTCTCGCGAGATGACGCACTGATGCGTCCAGGAGGAATGAATCAACCACCTTCCGGACGCATCCGTGCGTTAGGCGGTCGGGAGGTTGTTAATACGGAGGGAGTCAGGGTCACCTAGAATCAAGCCAACAGGAAAACACAAATAAAGGGATAGACTTACTGAGGAACTAGCAGTAGCAAACTTCTAGCAGTGAGCACAATCCAGGAAGTAGTATAAACCGCAAAGTGAGGCAGTATGGGAGGGGATATAAAGGGAGGCAATCACTGCTAATAGATGACAGCTGGGAGAGGGAATGAATGAATGAATAACTTATATAGCGCTACAATTGCAAACTAAATCGCCTCAAGGCGCTTTTGCAGCCCTTGACCACCTGTGCTTTCAGAAGAGGTGGGTCAAAGCGAAACCAAAACAAAAGAACTTCATGCGGGGGCGTGGCTTGAACGTCCGGCAAGATGGACGCATAAGTCAGGAGCTCCGCTGCCCAGACGCTATAAACGAGCCGCATAAGCCCGGTGCCCGGCTTCCATGGAGAAATCGCTGCACGCTAGAAGGATCAGAAGCAGCCCGGCACCCCACTTGAAGTCCCAGGACATAGCGATTTACCTGGACCGACGTGCTGCTGTTCCTGCAGCGCTGGGACGCCTGAGGCGCGAAACGGGAAGCCATCAGCAGCAGAAGACGGAAGTGACTCTCCCCTGCCGCAGCGCGCTTCTAACAGCGCCTACATACCAGTAAGTCGCTCTCCTCTGTCTCCCTTAGCAGAGGAGTTCTCCTACAAGCCAAAGGAGCAGAGGGGGTTATTGGAGGAGGTGAGGCAGCTGAAGGAGACAGGCTTACAGTGCCTGCCATGCCGCCTAAAATGGCGCTGAAGCGCCTTAACCCTTTAGCCACTCCACAGCAGCGCAGGAGAGATTGGGCAGGATAGCTCTGAGGACCATGATCACAACCAGGGTAAGGAGAAAAACGGGGGAGATGATATGCCCTGGGATTCACAGTCTGACATAAATGATGAGGTGGAAGATGGCGCTCTACAGTTGTCGCAGGCTTCAGCCTCCCTAAGGCAGTCATTGCAACATCTCCCTACTAAGGAGGACTTTAAAAATCTAATAGCAGAGGTTAGAGACACGTTCAAAGCTGAAATATCGTCTCTACGCCAGGATTTTCAACAAGTTACAGCCAGGGTGGATTCTCTGGAAATTGAGCATGATACTACACGTAAATATATTGCTCATCTGCCAATCTACTGTTGTACAGTGCACCCAAGTGGTCAGAGAAAACACCAAGGCACCTGGAAGATCTGGACAACAGAGGCCGCAGACATAATATCAGGGTGCGGGGTCTGCCTGAACCGGAATCTGAAGGAAACCTACATGAGGTTTTGAATGAGCTATTTAATTCCATTTTAGAGGCCCCATCCACCCAAGTTATTAAAATGGACCGTGCTCATAGGGCCCTGCGACCCAAAAATGTGACAGCGCAACCTCGGGATGTCATCTGCCGAATCACAGATTATCAGGTGAAAGAGAACATAATGGCCAAGGCCCGAGTATTACGGGCCATTGACTTTAAGGGGGCGCAAGTGCAACTATATCAGGACCTTTCGTGGCTCACCCTGCAAAAAAGGCGCCATCTTCAGCCACTATTGCTGTCCATGAGGCAGAAGAAAATTCCTTACCACTGGGGATAACCCATTTGCACTTATAGCTAATAAAAATAGGAAGGGCCGTATCCATGCGTATTTCATGCGGACTTACCCTCTTTTTGTGCAACCTTGGGGGTCTCGGAGCCTCCCATTGATGATTGGGAGATCCCCGACCCGATGCTGGCACCTTCCCCACTCTGGAGCCAGGTGAAAAGCAAGAACCGCAGGATCCCAATCGTGAGAAGATTCCAGGGGATTGAATATGAGAGATGATACGTCCTGAATTACTGGGACTGGAGCTGTATATTGAGGCTCACTTATGGCAGTTTTCATCCACTATGATGGGCGGCAGATGTTTCTCATAAGTTTTCAGTGCCTAATTGTTTTAGAAGAAACGTATTATAAGGCGTTTTAAAGAAGCTCAGCTATTATAATTATTGTTCACATAATGTTTGGTTATCTATGGCGGGTGTGTTCCACCATGTCACCACAGGGGGGATTGATCCTAGTTGCCCTCTTCCTTTCCTCAGTTCTCTATGGTAACGAGGAGAAGAGATTGGGCTATTTGATGTATCCTTTGCTTTCTCTGGGTGCCCCCGTCTGGATGTCAAAGTCCAATGTTTGGATATTTCCTGTTCATTTTCTTTTTCAGTATTTGTCTTGTGTGTCCCCTTGCACCCTTCTGTGTCGCGTATCCTGCTATATGTCTATTGCGTTTGATGATACTAATGATGTTTTTTTTCCAGATGCCCTCCTGGCGAAGCTGGGTGGTGATCTCCTGGAGGAGGGGTGCCTATTGCCAAAATAGCAAGTATATGGCGCAGTTATTTTTATGCCATGGTCAAGTATATGTCCTTGAACGTCAAAGGCCTGAACTCCAATGTTAAAAGGAGACTGGCTTGACGGAATGTCGTACCCAGGGGGCGGATGTAGTCTTCCTCCAGGAGACGCACTTTGATAACACAGGGTCGTTCAAGTTTGCTAAAGGTTTATTCCCAAGGGCTTATTCAGCTTCTAGTGGGCAGAAAAAAGCAGGAGTAGCGATCCTTTTATCTGCTAATTGTCCACTTCAGGTGACTAACCAGATTTCTGACCCTCACGGGCGCTATATAATTATTCAGGCCACCCTTCATGGCTCCCCTTTTGTTTTATGTAATCTTTATGCTCCGAACGTTAAGCAGATCCCTTTTATTACCAAGGTGCTCTCTAGAGTATCTCATATGCTACCGGCAGCACTCATTGTGGGAGGTGACTTTAATGTCTCTTTTTCTGAAACATGTGATAGGCAGACAATGTCAGGGAAGCCCCCTCCCAGAGAACAGGTTAAGCTTTCGCGTCTTTTCAGGCGTCTGGTGAGGCGATTTGGGTTATTTGACCTATGGCGGGTAAACTACCCCACATCCAAAACATATACGTTCTACTCCCATCCACATAGTACGCATTCTAGAATTGATTATTTCTTTGGTAATGTCCCTATTATGCGTTTAATGGTAGATGCGGATATAGGAACTATCTCCTGGTCAGACCATGCGGCAATTTTTTTTAAATTAAGTACTAAACATCCGATAACTAAGATTTGTCACTGGCGGTTGAATGAAAGCCTGCTATCAAATCTAGTATCTAGACAGGAATTGCAGGAGAGTCTATCGGAGTATTTTAGTATTAATCAGCAGTCAGTTTCCTCGGCGACCATTCTGTGGGAAGCGCATAAAGCTGTTTTTAGGGGCAACTGCATAGCCATTGGTTCCAAACTGAAAAAAGACAGGAATAGACATTATTGCTCTATTAAGAAAGATTTAGATACCCTAGAGAGTCAATTGGGTTCCCGTAGTTCTCGTCACCTTCTGAGGCGTATAGTTTTGCTGAGAGCTAAGTTGAGAGACCTAGCATTAGTAAAGACAGATAGGCTACTCTTGTATTCCAGACAGCGTTATTATGCCTGGGGGAATAAGTCACACGCACTTTTGGCAAAACAATTGCGGGATTCCAATTTAGTAAATACACCAACGGCCTTGAGACAGGCTGATGGCACTATTACCTATGATCCAAATAAAATCATGTCCATCTTCCAGAAATATTATGAGAAATTATATTCCCTTCCTCTACAGATGGCAAGGGATCCTATACAGCAACAAAAACAGCTTTCTGTTTTCCTTAAAAAGTGTGGGTTACCTAAATTGTCCAATGACTTAGCAGCCACACTTAACGCCCAAATTACCACAGAGGAAATAGCTGAAGTGATTAAGAGTCTGCCGAATCGTAAGTCACCAGGCCCAGACGGTCTACCGTACCTTAGATTACAAGACATACATAGACACTCTACTTCTACACTTGATTAGGGTTTTTAACTCCTTCATGGGGGGCTCCCCTGTACCTGACACGATGCTGCAGTCTTTTATTACCCTTATATCCAAACCAGGCAAAGATCATATGGACTGTGCGAACTATCGACCTATAGCCCTCCTTAATTCAGATTTGAAGATATTTACAAAAACCTTGGCGAATAGACTTGTTAGCCTGCTTCCGAGTCTGATCCATAAGGACCAGGTTGGTTTTGTGTTACATCGTCAAGGGGGAGATAATACAAGGAGAATTATAGATCTGATAGACGTTCTTAATAGGAGGAAACAACAGGCATTGGTGCTGGGCCTCGATGCTGAAAAGGCCTTTGACCGCCTAAGTTGGCCTTTTATGTTCGCTGCGCTGAGGTGTTTTGGTATTGGGGGGCCCTTTCTGAACGCTATACGAGCCCTTTACACTAGTCCCTCGGCTTATGTGAAAATGACGTATGCCCAGTCAAAGCTGATACCCATCCGCAATGGTACACGGCAGGGCTGCCCGCTGTCCCCATTGCTATTTGTATTGTGCATTGAGCCGCTGGCAGCGCTAATTCAGGCTCATCCGGACATCCAAGGGGTGGAAGTAAACAGAGTGGCTTTTAAAGTGTCACTCTTTGCTGATGACATTCTTATGACACTCACGAATTTACATATCTCATTGCCTAATTTATTCCAGGTCATGGAGGAATATGGTAGGCTGTCTGGGTACAAGATCAATAAGTCCAAGACGGAGGCACTGCCTATTAATATCCCTCTGGATGTATTGAATAGTTTAAAAAGCAATTATCATTTTAGATGGAATGATACTACCCTTAAGTATTTAGGAGTAAATTTAACGAAAACGTATGGTACTTTATATACTCACAACTTTGTCCCATTATTTCAAGAACTTAATGCACTTATGGCTAAGTGGATGCCCTTGCCTACCTCCTTGTTAGGGCGTATTGCAGGGGTCAAAATGATCATACTACCTAAGTTATTATATGTGATGGAGACTATTCCTGTCTCGATACCCAAAAAGGATCTGAGAGCGCTACAATCTTCCATCCTTAGGTTTGTCTGGAATGGGAAGAGACATAGGATTCCATGTAGTACCCTCACTGCCCTTAAAACGCAGGGTGGTCTGGGGCTTCCTGACATTACGAAATACTACTGGGCGACACACTTACGTCGTATCCCGGCATGGTCCTCACTCCCGGCATTCTCTAGATGGATGGAGATTGAGAAGCTATGGCTAGCCCCTATTCACCCCAACGCCCTCTTGTGGTCGTCCTTACCAGGCGATTACTCGGCTCAACTGTTGGGCCCTATGCTACACACATTTAACGTCTGGAAATGTTGTAAGCGGAAATTTCCGCTAGCATCTGATAAGCCCTCTTTGACCTCGTTCTTGTTTAATCCTGTGTTTCCAGTAGGATTGCAGGGTCTGGCCTTTAAACCATGGTTCTCTAACTCTTTAGATTCGCTGATATTGTGGAATACAGGACTTTGGAGATCATGTCTTTTGATTTGCTTAGGGAGAGATATGGTCTACCTGAGTGCTCTAGATGGCAGCACTTGCAAATAAAACATCTGCTTAGTTCTATGTTTCGAGACACAAGGTATCTATCCCAACACAATTTGAGAGACTATGTAAGCTTTCGACCTCTACTAAGGGGCTTATATCAGATATTTATGTCCTTCTATCAACTCCTGAACCACCGCAGGTCTTAAGACATACATATATGTCTAAATGGGAGAGATACCTTGGAAAAGATATCTCGCCAAGTGAGTGGCAACTTATTTGGCGCAGAGCCGCATTGTCATCTACTTGTGTGGCCTTTAGGGAAAATTCTTATAAGGTATTAATGTTTTGGTACCATACACCTCAGATGCTTAGACATTTGAACCCCACTGTTTCCGGTAATTGTTGGAGGTGTGATTCCAGCCAAGGGTCACTGTTCCATATCTTTTGGGACTGCCCAGTTATTTTTCCATTGTGGAAGGATGTTCAACGCCTTTTACTGCAGTTGTTCGACATTACCTTCTCATTGGACCCATATATGTTTTTATTGAACATGCCTCCAATGATACTAAAGAAGGCAGTGCTTTGCTTGGTACTTTATATTCTGTCAGCTGCGAGACGCCTTATTGCTAAGTTCTGGAAGAAAAGAGATATACCTACTAAAGTAGAGCTGTTCAATAGTATAGCGGAGGTCAGGAGAATGGAATATCTGACAGCAGGCATTAATAATACAGTAGATAAATTTAATAAGATTTGGCAACCCTGGGATATTTTCTTTGATATGAGCAACTAGAATCCTTTTCCCCATTTTTTCTTTTGTCTCCCCTCTTGTGTCTTGTCTTGTCTCTCATTTGTCTTCCCAAATTATTAAATTTTTATAATAGAGTAAGTGGTCTATCCTCCCGGTTTTTGGGATTTTCCAAGATAGGCTGTTATTTAACGGAGGTTGACTAGAGCTGCACTTTGCTGCTGTAACTGTGTTGTCATTTACGCTGTTTTTCTCATTTGGATTATCTAAATGTCTGTTGACTACACGAGAAATTGTACATGCACACTTTTATTATTGTACTTATTCTAATAAAAAGACAATTATACAAAAAAAAAAGAGCATCATGCAGGAGGTACTGAAGAACGTCTGTCAGAACTTCTCAAAGATCTGGCGGTGACATGGATGGAGATAGGGTGTCATTATTGATAATAGAAGCTGAGGCTTGGGTATATAGGGATAAGATGGCTTTAATATATGGATCCTTAAATTTTAATGCCACGAGAACTTTACTCATGCATTCCCAACTGACCCTATCAAAGGCTTTTTCTGCATCCGTGCTAAGGAGGACTAGAGGGCGTTTAGACTTTTTTGCATAGGAGATGGCATTTAAGACTCTGGCAGTATTATCTCTGCCCTCCCTACCATGGACAAAGCCTACCTGGTCTCCTTTAATAAAAAATGGAAGGAAACTGGACAGACAGGTGGCTAGCATTTTAGCTAATAATTTTAAATCTAAACTTAATAGGGAGATTTGGCAGTAATTAGCACAATGGGAACTGTCCTTCCCCTCTTTCGGGATCAACGTAATATGTGCTCTAGTCATGTCTGTAGTTAAAGGGACACCAGACAGGGCGCTGTTGAATATTGTAAGTAAATGTGGTCCTAATGTAATACGAAAAGTGCGATAATATAAAGCTGTAAAGCCATCTGGCCCTGGGCTTTTCCCGTTGGGAAGTTGTTTAATTGCTGTCGTGAACTCTTCTATGGTGAAAGGTTCTTGAAGAGTTTGAGCCTGGATGTCAGATAAGGCTGGTAAGGAGAGGGAATTAAGAAAGGAAGTTATTGATTCTTCTGGGGGGAGGAGGTAGGGAACTAGTTTCTTTCTCCGCTTCTTTTATATTATATAGGGAGTAGAGTTGAGCGGACACCTGGATATTCGGGTTTGACGGGTTCGGCCGAACATCAGAAAAAAGTTCGAGTTTGGGACATAAAATATGTAAAAATAAAAAATAATAATCTTGATCTAGGAGTACCTGGTCCATAAGGAGTAGGAGGTTGTGGAGGTAGCCTACCCTGCTTTTTGGTTTAAAATTTATTTTTATTTTTTTAAATTAGGGTACACTCCAAAACATTGGGAAATGTAACCCTCCAGTCGTGCTAAACACACGTTCAGACAATACACTGGCTGCAGGGCAGGCCAGCACCTCCAAGGCGTAAAGAGCAAGCTCAGGCCATGTGCCCAATTTGGAGACCCAGAAGTCGCAGGGGTGGACCCCTGTCAGTTAGTTTGTGTAGGCGTGTGCATACTTACATCATGTTGCACGTCCCCGTGATGTTCATGATCCAATGTGATATCTGCTCTATTAACTTTCGATGTTCTTTTATGCGCCTACCATGTTGATTACGGGTGGCGGGGAATCAGGGTTCCAGGCCGGAGAGGGAGCATGAGAAAAAGAGACCAAATTTAAGGGAGATAAAATTTTAAAAAAATTGGGATCGAGCAGAAATGTGGGAAAAGCTATTGAGGCGCAAATGTGGGCCAAAAGAGTCAAGCGGAATAGTGGTAAAAGCTATTGAGGCGCAAATGTGGGCCAAAAGAGTCAAGCGGAATAGTGGTAAAAGCTATTGAGGCGCAAATGTTGGCCAAAAGAGTATAGCAGAAATGTGGGACAAAGTATTAAAGTGCAAATGTGGTACAACTTGCTTAAGTTTAAGCATTGAATCAAAGGAGGTGGCGCGCATCAATTAAAGAAGCATTTCTGAAATTTTATTCCCTGTCACCTATGCAGAGCCGGGGTTTATTCACGTCTAAAATTGTGTAATGTCAACCCAAGAATGTAAAAAATTACAGAAATTAATTAACCTGTCAACTTGGTAGAGCAGGGTCTATGACAAACAATTGTTTATTGTCACCATAAAATGTAAAATAAAAATTATTGAAATTTATTAAGCTGTCAACTAGGTAGAGGAGGGGTATATTATTGGTGAATTTGATATTAAAATGTAACTGACAAATGTTATTTTTCTTTTTACCGGTCTAATAGGTATAGCAGTGGTAAATCACACCCAAAAATTGTTGAATTTCGCCTGAAAATGTAAATGACAATTATTTTTTTTAACCAGCCTACTAGGTATAGCAGTGGTACTATACACCAAAAAATTGGTTAATTTAACCCGAAAATGTAAATGACAATTTTTTTATAATTTTTTTAAACGGCCTACTAGGTATAGCAATGGTACTACACACCCAAAAATGAGTGAATTTCACCAAAAAATGTTAATGACAATTTTATTCTATTTTTTAACCGGCATACTAGGTATTAGCAGTGGTATTATACACCCAAAAATTGGTGAATTTCACCAGAGAATGTAACAGACAATTTTTTTTATTTATTTTACCGGTCTACTAGGTATAGCAGTGGTAATATACACACCAAAATTGGTAAATTTCATCCTAAAATGTAAATGACAATTATATATTTTTTTTTTTTACCGGCCTACTAGGTATAGCAGTGGTACTATACACCCAAATATTGGTGAATTTTAGCTTAAAATGTTAATGCCAATTTTTATTTTTATTTTAACCGGCCTACTAGGTATAGCAGTGGAACTATACACCGAAAAATTTGTGAATTTCACCCGAAAAGGTAATTGACAAAGTAGTGAAATGATATAAAATACAACATGTACAAAACAAAAACAAAAAAAATGATTTATGAGGTGGAGTTCTATGTAGGAGTTTGAGAAGGCAGTGGACGTAGCGGAGTAGGTATAAGCGGCGGTGGAGGAGGACGAGATAGCCAACACAGGTTTTTGGTTTTAGTTTAATTTTTTTAAATGAAGGTACACTCCAAAAGAGTGTGAAATATCTAAAATACAAATATGAGCAATTGCGCTGCAGTATAACAATGGCTGGTTAGTGCCTGTATACATGTCTATTCTGGACAAGGTACGGACAAGTCCTGAGCTTGTCTGTGATGATGCTTGTCTGTGATGACGCCCCCTGCCGTGCTAAACACACAATCAGACAATACACTGGCTGCAGGGCAGGCCAGCACCTCCAATGCGTAAAGGGAAAGCTCAGGCCATGTGCCCAATTTGGAGACCCAGAAGTTGAAGGGGGCAGACCCGTCATTCAGTACGTGTAGGCGTGTGCACACATACTGCTCCACCATGTTGGTGAAATGCTGCCTCCTGCTAAGACGTTCCATATCAGCTGGTGGTGCTGGTTGTTGTGGCGTGCTGACAAAGCTTTTCCACATTTCGGCCATGCTAACCTTGCCTTCTGTGCTAGCGGTGCCCCAGCTGCGTTGGCAACCTCTTGCTCGTCCTCTGCCTTCGCCTTGTGCTTCCACTGTGCCCCTGCTGTCAGGTGGGAATGCCATCAGCAGCGCATCTACCAGCATGCTCTTGTACTCGCGCATCTTACGATCACGCTCCAGTGAGGGAATTAAGGACGGTACGTTGTCCTTGTAACGGGGATCCAGCAGCGCGGCCACCCAGTAATCAGCACAAGTTAGAATTTGGGCAACTTGCCGGTCGTTGCGGAGACACTGCAGCATGTAATTGCTCGTGTGCCAGGCTGCCCAGAGGCAACGAAAAGCTGTCCTCAGTGGGAGGTGTATCGTCTGTGTCCTCTGTATCCCCCCCATCCACGCACCAGTGATGGCCATGAGCTGGTCTGGGTGCCACCCTGCTGTGAAAATGGTTCCTCCTCCTCCATCTCCTCATCCTCCACCTCGTCATCCTCCAGAACTGTGCCCTGGCTGGACAGTTGTGTACCTTAGGGTTTGTGGGTGCAGGAACCCAACCTCGGAGCCACTTGGGAATGACTGCCCAGAAACCTTACGAAATGATCCCTCTTTCTCCTCCTCCTGTGCCACATCCTCTTCCATCATTGCCAGGAGAGTTTTTTCAAGGAGGCATAGAAGTGGGATAGTAACGCTGAGAATGGCGTTATCAGCACTGGCCATGTTGGTGGAGTACTCAAAACAGCGCAACAAGGAACACAGGTTTGCTGTTCCGCCGAGCGACTCACCCGTGCGTGCTGCAGCTGAAACTCCACTATTGCCTGCTGCTGCTCACACAGTCTGGCCAGCATGTGCAAGGTGGAGTTCCACCTTGTGGGCATATGGCATATGAGGTGGTGAGCAGGAAGGCCGAAGTTATGCTGCAGCGCTGACAGGCGAGCAGCAGCAGGGTGAGAACTCCGAAAGTACGCACAGACGGCCCACACATTATGCAGCAGCTCTGACATATTGGGGTAATTTTTAAGGAATCTCTGCACCACCAAATTCAGCACATGCACTAGGCAAGGGATGTGCGTCAAACCGGCTAGTCCCAGAGCTGCTAAGAGATTTCGCCCATTATCGCACACCACCAGGCCGGGCTTGAGGCTGACTGGCACCAACCACTCATCGGTCTGTTGTTCAAGGCCCGTCCACAGCTCCTGCGCGGTGTGGGGTTTGTCCCCCAAACAGATAAGTTTTAAAACTGCCTGCTGTCGTTTACCCCTGGCTGTGCTGAAGTTGGTGGTGAAGGTGTTACGCTTACCGGATGAGGAGCCGGTAGAGGATGAGGAAGCAGAGTAGGAGGAGGAAGCAACAGGAAGCAAACTGAAGCTCCCTGCAATTCTCGGTGGTGAAGGACATGCGCCGAACTGCTATCCACCTCAGGCCCAGCCGCCACTGCATTTACCAAGTGTGCTGTTATGGAGATATAATGGCCCTGATCGTGCTTACTGGTCCACGTATACGTAGTGAGGTGCACCTTGCCACAGATGGCGTTGCCCAGTGCACACCTGATTTTGTCCCCTACTTGGTTGTAAAGGGAAGGGATGGCTCGCCTTGAAAAGTAGTGACGGCTGGGCACGACGTACTGTGGGACAGCCACCGCCATAAGGCATTTAAAACTATCCGTCTCCCCAAGACAGAATGAAAGCATTTCAAAGGCCAGTAATTTAGAAATGCTGGCATTCAGGGTTAAGGATCGTGGGTGGGTAGGGGGCTACTTCCTCTTCCTCTCCAGTGTTTGGGAGATGGAGAGCTGAACGCTTCCGTGGGACATTGTGGAGATGCTTGGTGACCCAGGTGGTGGTGTTGCTGGCAGATCTTTTGTTTGCGGGGAGGCAGGTGGCACTGTCACTCCAGAGGTGGATGAAGAGGCCGAGACTGCAGCAGAAGAGGAAGCAGGAGGAGCCAGAGACCTTTCTTGATTTTTGAGGTGTCTACTCCACTGCAGCTCGTGCTTTGCACTTAAATGCCTGGTCATGCAGGTTGTGCTCAGGTTGAGAACGTTTATGCCTCGCTTCAGGCTCTGATTGCACAGCGTGCAAACCACTCGTGCCTTGTCATCAGCACATTTTCGGGTGAAATTAACCAATTTTTGGCTGTGATATACCCCTGTTCTACCTAGTTGACAGCTTAATAAATTTCACTAATTGTTCTTTTACATTTTTAGGGTGACATTCAACAATTTTTGTCTGTGATAGACCCCTACTCTACCTAGTAGACAGGTTAATAAATTTTATAAATTTTTCTGTTACATTCTTGGGTTGACATTTTACAATTTTTGCTGTGAATAAACCCCTGCTCTGCATAGGTGATAGGGACCAATTTTTTTTAATAAATAATCTGTTCCATTGGTGGGTGACATTAACCCATTTCTAGCGATGAAAAACCCCTGCTCTGCATAGGTGACAGGGACCTAAATTTCTAAATTTCGTCTTTAATTGGCCCTTTCCTTCGATCCTTCTGTTTTAATAATTTGTCTTACATTTCCGCTTCATCCCATTGCAGCCATTGACTTCCCTCTCTGGCGTGGAACCCTGATTCGGAGATAACCGTGATCAACATGGTAGGCTCAGAAAAGAACATCGAAAGTTGATAGAGCAGATATCCAATTGGATCGTGAACATCACGTGGACGTGCGACATTGTGGGGCAGTATGTTTGCACACGCCTACACGAACTGACTGATGGTTCTACCCTCTTCAACTTCTGGGTCTCCAAATTTGGCACATGGCCAGAGCTTGCCCTTTACGCCTTGGAGGTGCTGGTCTTCCCTGCAGCCAGTGTATTGTCTGAATGTGTGTTTAGCACGACTGGAGGGGGTTATCACAGGTTATATTTCGCAATGTTTTGGGGTGTACCCTAATTTAAAAAAATATAAATAAATGTAAAAACAAAAAGCAGTGTAGCCTACCTCCTCATCCGCCGCTTCCACCTACACCGCCACATCCACCGCCTCCTCAACCTCCTACTCCATATGGACCCTGTCCTCCTAGATCAAGATTATTATTTTTTATTTTGACCTATTTTATGTTATTTAAAGTCATTTCCATATCCACATTTCTTTGCAGAGCACTTGCCATGCTCTTAACCACATTTTGATGCCATTTGCAGCCCTCTATCCTTTCCATTACATTTTTAGAGCCATTTTAGTGCTCAAAGTTCGGGTCCCCATTGACTTCAATGGGGTTCGGGGTCAAGTTTGGGTCACGGTTAGGTCCCGAACTCAAACTTTTTTGTTAAGTTCGGCCGAACCTGTCGAACCCGAACATCCAGGTGTCCGCTCAACTCTACTCAGGAATGCCATAAATCGGACGTTGTTTCGGTGGGAAATGTTTTCCAAATCAGTTACTTTTGCCCTTAGAGTGACTATCTCCTCATCCTTATCATTTGTGGTATCAGCTAGCTCGTTATCAGCTTTATCAAACTCAGCCATTTTGTTTTCCAAATGAGAGGTTCAGTGACCTATTTCAGCAATGTCCTTTTGCAAAGGGATTAACATTTCTTTTAAATCGGTATGTAGGTTCTTCCTTAAAGGAAGTTTTTCACCTCCATATGGCCATATACAGTGCTCACATGGCTCTGTAGCACACCTATACAGGATTGTAATGGTACCTTTGTTCTTTTCTTTAGACTTGAACAAGCAGGAAAAACTAAGTTTAATTCATATGCAAATGAGCACTCGCAAGTGCCCAGGGGCGGATTTCAGTGTGTAGGTGCCCAGGGGCGGCGTTCAGTGTGTAGGTGCCCAGGCTGCTCTTCCTTCTTTTCACTTTACTCCTCCCCAGCCTCTGCCTTTTCCCTCCCTCCAAGTCTCTTGCCTCATGGCTAGGGCAAAGGCAGAGGCTGGGGAGGAGAAAAGTGAAAAGAAGGCAGAGCAGCCTGGGCACCTACCCCCTGGTCACTTGCGAGTGCTCATTTGCATATGAATTAAACTTCGTTTTTCCTGTTGGTGCAAGTCTAAAGAAAAAAACAAAGGTACCATTACAATCCTGTATAGGTGTGCTACAGAGCCATGTAAGCACTGTATATGGCCATATGGAGGTGACCGACTCCCTTTAAATCACCCATTACCGCTTTCAACAAGGCCGGAGTGACAGGATGTTCTCCATCTTCATATGTCTCTACTGGGCGCTGACAGGACTGTAATGGTGCCACATGAGTCCCTCCATCACCCTCTAAACAGCTTCCTTGGCCGTGAAGCCCCGCTCCTCCCAAGTACTGTTGTGGCAAAGACCCTCTGTACCTTGAATGGATGGATGACCCAAAGGAGAGGAACTGCCAGCTCCATGTTGAGCTCCTGTGATGATTGGTGAGGGGACAGAGTGTTCAGAAGGAGGCCTAGATATAGGGCACAGCGACAATGCTGCTGGGGAGAGAGCGGCAGCTACTGGATCACCAGAGGACCTCAGGACGCTGCTGCTGCCATCTTGAAGAGCACCGGGTAGCACTTGGTGAGATTTGAAGACACCATCTTCTATTTTGTGCTGGCCATCTCCGCTGGGTCCCAGGAACAAGTCCAATTTGCTGCAGGTGGCCTGAATTGCTGAGAAATGCTGTGAGCCGCTAATAAGGATGATAGCACCGGAGCTCAGATGAACTGCAGCCCACCCCATGTGCCACCGACCACGTCCCCCCCTCATTCATCAATTTTTAAGCCAATTGGAAAATTTTCGATTGAGGTCGAATTTAACAACTTTTTATTTCTGATTGATAAAATCGGACCTGAAACTAATTTCAAGAAATTTGTTAATCTCTTAATTGCTATTTTTTCTGGCCAAAATAAAAAAATGTCATTGGTTTGTAGAGCTTTAATTCACCACTCCCACCAGCCTCAGGTCAGACTCACCTTGCTGTAGCCAAACATAGGTAAAATGTGTTCCATTTCAAAGGAATATCCCACAAAACCAGCAACTTCCTCATGTTTCCTGCAGAAATAGTTTGGAATGTCATTATATACACCAGACAGAATCTGTAGGACGCTATGTACAGATCTCATCTCATCCCCAGAAGCTTCCAACACATCATAACCCAGAGTGATATTCGGGAGAAGTTCTGGATCCTCATTAATTTTCAGAACGGCAAAATAAAAAGCCAATGCAGCAGCATAGCTCCTGAGAAGAGGCCTGTGAAAGCAGCACACACACGTTTCTGGTCAGTTATCACGTCTACAGTGGTCACTATAGACAATGCGGTATCACACAGTTATAATGTATTCACTACATGCAACCACTGCAGGGAAATGTCCCGCTGGCCGCAGCTTCCTCTGTAGAGATTAGCTGCTTAGGCGTCGCTACAGGGGGGCACAGGGGGGCACGGGGGGGTCAATATATATTAAAATAATACAGAGGGCATTATACATATGGGCACTACGGGGGGGAGGTTATGTAGTGGCACTACAGAGGGTCATTGTAACTACATGGGGCACTGCAGCGGGTCTTTAGAAATACTTAAACCACTATAGGACATATTATAATACTGCAGACAGTATAGTGGACTTTATTACTACTGCATGCTCTTATAGGGGTATCTTATAGAGGGGTCTTATACCACAGAATGAATACCCGTGGTAAGTCCTGATGCACTGACACCGATCTGCTCAATACTAAGGAAATCCTGAGCACATGAGCGGCAGGTGGTCCCTGAGGACCGGAGGTGAGGAACCTGCTGTAGGGAACACTATTACCAGTGAGGACAGTTTGGGAGCATGGCATTATGGGGGACTATTGGAATGGAACTAGCTCAGTATTGGAGGTAGCAGCAGGATGACAGCGTTTAGGCCCCAGGAAGGGGAGGATGATAGTAAAGTGAGGAATCTAAAAATATTTTCTGTGAAACTCTGCAGAGACGCGGCTGAAAGAAGGTGTCATGGCGGTCTGATCTCCGAATGAAGACATTGAGGAAAGTCTACATGACAGGAGACGTCACTGGATGTAAGAGGTATGTGCTGCTGTATTCTCCGGTGTATTTCATAGCAATGTATGTAATGTCCATCCACATATCTGTCTCACGGTAGGGTAGGGGGGAGGGGTATATAGAATTTGGCCCACACTGCCTCAGCCCGGCCCCGGACTTCAGGTCACACTGTTCATGTTCTGAATTCTGGGGCATCACATCTATCTACTGCATTATCTGTATTCAGAGAGTTATCACTGTGTTATCTGTGGTGTTACATAGGACTGCAGGTGACATCTACTGCATTATCTGTACTCAGAGAGTTATCACTGTGTTATCTGTGGTGTTACATAGGACTGCAGGTGACATCTACTGCATTATCTGTATTCAGAGAGTTATCATTGTGTTATCTGTGGTGTTACATAGGACTGCAGGCGACATCTACTGCATTATCTGTACTCAGAGAGTTATCATTGTGTTATCTGTGGTGTTACATAGGACTGCAGGTGACATCTACTGCATTATCTGTACTCAGAGAGTTATCATTGTGTTATCTGTGGTGTTACATAGGACTGCAGGTGACATCTACTGCATTATCTGTACTCAGAGAGTTATCATTGTGTTATCTGTGGTGTTACATAGGACTGCAGGTGACATCTACTGCATTATCTGTACTCAGAGCGTTATCATTGTGTTATCTGTGGTGTTACATAGGACTGCAGGCGACATCTACTGCATTATCTGTACTCAGAGCGTTATCATTGTGTTATCTGTGGTGTTACATAGGACTGCAGGCGACATCTACTGCATTATCTGTATTCAGAGAGTTATCATTGTGTTATCTGTGGTGTTACATAGGACTGCAGGCGACATCTACTGCATTATCTGTACTCAGAGAGTTATCACTGTGTTATCTGTGGTGTTACATAGGACTGCAGGTGACATCTACTGCATTATCTGTACTCAGAGAGTTATCATTGTGTTATCTGTGGTGTTACATAGGACTGCAGGTGACATCTACTGCATTATCTGTACTCAGAGAGTTATCACTGTGTTATCTGTGGTGTTACATAGGACTGCAGGTGACATCTACTGCATTATCTGTATTCAGAGAGTTATCACTGTGTTATCTGTGGTGTTACATAGGACTGCAGGTGACATCTACTGCATTATCTGTACTCAGAGAGTTATCGTTGTGTTATCTGTGGTGTTACATAGGACTGCAGGTGACATCTACTGCATTATCTGTACTCAGAGAGTTATCATTGTGTTATCTGTGGTGTTACATAGGACTGCAGGTGACATCTACTGCATTATCTGTATTCAGAGAGTTATCACTGTGTTATCTGTGCTGTTACATAGGACTGCAGGTGACATCTACTGCATTATCTGTATTCAGAGAGTTATCATTGTGTTATCTGTGGTGTTACATAGGACTGCAGGTGACATCTACTGCATTATCTGTATTCAGAGAGTTATCACTGTGTTATCTGTGGTGTTACATAGGACTGCAGGCGACATCTACTGCATTATCTATATTCAGAGAGTTATCATTGTGTTATCTGTGGTGTTACATAGGACTGCAGGTGACATCTACTGCATTATCTGTATTCAGAGAGTTATCATTGTGTTATCTGTGGTGTTACATAGGACTGCAGGTGACATCTACTGCATTATCTGTATTCAGAGAGTTATCATTGTGTTATCTGTGGTGTTACATAGGACTGCAGGTGACATCTACTGCATTATCTGTACTCAGAGAGTTATCATTGTGTTATCTGTGGTGTTACATAGGACTGCAGGTGACATCTACTGCATTATCTGTACTCAGAGAGTTATCATTGTGTTATCTGTGGTGTTACATAGGACTGCAGGTGACATCTACTGCATTATCTGTACTCAGAGAGTTATCATTGTGTTATCTGTGGTGTTACATAGGACTGCAGGTGACATCTACTGCATTATCTATATTCAGAGAGTTATCATTGTGTTATCTGTGGTGTTACATAGGACTGCAGGTGACATCTACTGCATTATCTATATTCAGAGAGTTATCATTGTGTTATCTGTGGTGTTACATAGGACTGCAGGTGACATCTCCTGCATTATCTGTATTCAGAGAGTTATCATTGTGTTATCTGTGGTGTTACATAGGACTGCAGGTGACATCTACTGCATTATCTATATTCAGAGAGTTATCATTGTGTTATCTGTGGTGTTACATAGGACTGCAGGTGACATCTACTGCATTATCTGTATTCAGAGAGTTATCACTCTGTTATCTGTGGTGTTACATAGGACTGCAGGTGACATCTACTACATTATCTGTATTCAGAGAATTATCATTGTGTTATCTGTGGTGTTACATAGGACTGCGGGTGACATCTACTACATTATCTGTACTCAGAGAGTTATCACTGTGTTATCTGTGGTGTTACATAGGACTGCGGGTGACATCTACCACATTTTCTGTACTCAGAGCGTTATCACTGTGTTATCTGTGGTGTTACATAGGACTGCAGGTGACATCTACTACATTATCTGTACTCAGAGAGTTATCATTGTGTTATCTGTGGTGTTACATAGGACTGCAGGTGACATCTACTGCATTATCTGTACTCAGAGAGTTATCATTGTGTTATCTGTGGTGTTACATAGGACTGCAGGTGACATCTACTGCATTATCTGTACTCAGAGAGTTATCATTGTGTTATCTGTGGTGTTACATAGGACTGCAGGTGACATCTACTGCATTATCTATATTCAGAGAGTTATCATTGTGTTATCTGTGGTGTTACATAGGACTGCAGGTGACATCTACTGCATTATCTATATTCAGAGAGTTATCATTGTGTTATCTGTGGTGTTACATAGGACTGCAGGTGACATCTCCTGCATTATCTGTATTCAGAGAGTTATCATTGTGTTATCTGTGGTGTTACATAGGACTGCAGGTGACATCTACTGCATTATCTATATTCAGAGAGTTATCATTGTGTTATCTGTGGTGTTACATAGGACTGCAGGTGACATCTACTGCATTATCTGTATTCAGAGAGTTATCACTCTGTTATCTGTGGTGTTACATAGGACTGCAGGTGACATCTACTACATTATCTGTATTCAGAGAATTATCATTGTGTTATCTGTGGTGTTACATAGGACTGCGGGTGACATCTACTACATTATCTGTACTCAGAGAGTTATCACTGTGTTATCTGTGGTGTTACATAGGACTGCGGGTGACATCTACCACATTTTCTGTACTCAGAGCGTTATCACTGTGTTATCTGTGGTGTTACATAGGACTGCAGGTGACATCTATTACATTATCTGTACTCAGTCAGTTGTTATCTGTGCTGTTACATAGTACTGCAGGTGACATCTACTACATTATCTGTACTCAGAGAGTTATCATTGTGTTATCTGTGCTGTTACATAGGACTGCATGTGACATCTACTACATTATCTGTACTCAGAGCGTTATCACTGTGTTATCTGTGGTGTTACATAGGACTGCGGGTGACATCTACTACATTATCTGTACTCAGAGACCTATCACTGTGTTATCTGTGGTGTTACATAGGACTGCAGGTGACATCTACTACATTATATGTACTCAGAGCGTTATCACTGTGTTGTTTGTGGTGTTACATAGGACTGCAGGTGACATCTACTACATTATCTGTACTCAGAGAGTTATCACCGTGTTATCTGTGGTGTTACATAGGACTGCAGGTGACATCTACTACATTATCTGTACTCAGAGAGTTATCACTGTGTTATCTGTGGTGTTACATAGGACTGCAGGTGACATCTACTACATTATCTGTACTGAGAGAATTAGCACTGTGTTATCTGTGGTGTTACATAGGACTGTAGGTGACATCTACTACATTATCTGTACTCAGTCAGTTGTTATCTGTGCTGTTACATAGGACTGCAGGTGACATCTACTACATTATCTGTACTCAGTCAGTTGTTATCTGTGCTGTTACATAGTACTGCAGGTGACATCTACTACATTATCTGTACTCAGAGAGTGATCACTGTGTTATCTGTGGTGTTACATAGGACTGCAGGTGACATCTACTACATTATCTGTACTCAGTCAGTTGTTATCTGTGCTGTTACATAGTACTGCAGGTGACATCTACTACATTATCTGTACTCAGAGAGTTATCACCGTGTTATCTGTGGTGTTACATAGGACTGCAGGTGACATCTACTACATTATCTGTACTCAGTCAGTTGTTATCTGTGGTGTTACATAGGACTGCAGGTGACATCTACTACATTATCTGTACTCAGAGAGTGATCACTGTGTTATCTGTGGTGTTACATAGGACTGCAGGTGACATCTACTACATTATCTGTACTCAGTCAGTTGTTATCTGTGCTGTTACATAGTACTGCAGGTGACATCTACTACATTATCTGTACTCAGAGAGTGATCACTGTGTTATCTGTGGTGTTACATAGGACTGCAGGTGACATCTACTACATTATCTGTACTCAGAGAGTTATCACTGTGTTATCTGTGGTGTTACATAGGACTGCAGGTGACATCTACTACATTATCTGTACTCAGTCAGTTGTTATCTGTGCTGTTACATAGGACTGCAGGTGACATCTACTACATTATCTGTACTCAGTCAGTTGTTATCTGTGCTGTTACATAGTACTGCAGGTGACATCTACTACATTATCTGTACTCAGAGAGTGATCACTGTGTTATCTGTGGTGTTACATAGGACTGCCGGTGACATCTACTACATTATCTGTACTCAGAGCGTTATCACTGTGTTATCTGTGGTGTTACATAGGACTGCAGGTGACATCTACTACATTATCTGTACTCAGAGAGTCATCACTGTGTTATCTTTGGTGTTACATAGGACTGCAGGTGACATCTACTACATTATCTGTACTCAGTCAGTTATCACTGTGTTATCTGTGCTGTTATATAGGACTGCAGGTGACATCTACTACATTATCTGTACTCAGAGAGTTATCACTGTGTTATCTGTGCTGTTACATAGGACTGCAGGTGACATCTACTACATTATCTGTACTGAGAGAATTAGCACTGTGTTATCTGTGGTGTTACATAGGACTGCAGGTGACATCTACTACATTATCTGTACTCAGAGAGTTATCACTGTGTTATCTGTGGTGTTACATAGGACTGCCGGTGACATCTACTACATTACCTGTAAAAAGGGCGTGTCCAGAGGTTGGGGGGGCGCAATACTTGGATTTCCCCAGGTGCTGGCAACCCACGCTATGCCACTGCCCGCTGATTCCACTTTAAAACGTTGGCCACTGCCGCTAGTACAGCGGCGATCTGTCAGTTTTGCCAAACTGAAAGTACTGCCCATGCTGCCCACCCGCTTCACTATGGGCTCCTCGGCAGTCGGCAGCCAAGTGAATCTTTCCCCGCCCATCTCAGCTGCTATTGGCTGGGAGGGAGAGGGCAGCACTGCCATTGGCTGCCTGTGTATTTCAGTCTAGCAGGGCCTGCAGAGGCAGAAAAGAATGTGATCTGGGGATTTAACATCAGGAATAGAGTTGAGCGGACACCTGGATGTTCGGGTTCAACGGGTTCGGCCGAACTTCAGAAAAAAGTTTGAGTTTGGGACCCGAACTTGACCCCGAACCCCATTGAAGTCAATGGGGACCCGAACTTTTGAGCACTAAATTGTCTGTAAAAATGTAATGGAAAGGGCTAGAGGGCCGCAAATGTCGTCAAAATGTGGTTACAAGCATGGCAAGTGCTCTGCAAACAAATGTGGATAGGGAAATGACTGAAAATAACATAAAATACGTAAAAATAAAAATAATAATCTTAATCTAAGAGGACGAGGTCCATATGGAGTAGGAAGTTGAGGAGGCGGTGGATGTGGTGGTGTAGGTGGAAGCGGAGGAGGAGGTAGTCTACACTGCTTTTTGCTTTAAATTTTTATTTATTTTTTTAAATCAGGGTACACCCCAAAACATTGGGAAATATAACCTGTGATAACCCCCTCCAGTCGTGCTAAACACACGTTCAGACAATAGACTGGCTGCAGGGCAGGCCAGCACCTCCAAGGCGTAAAGGGCAAGCTCAGGCCATGTGCCCAATTTGGGGACCCAGAAGTTGAAGGGGGCAGACCCGTCATTCAGTACGTGTAGGCGTGTGCACACAGACTGCTCCACCATGTTGGTGAAATGCTGCCTCCTGCTAAGACGTTCCATATCAGCTGGTGGTGCTGGTTGTTGTGGCGTGCTGACAAAGCTTTTCCACATTTCGGCCATGCTAACCCTGCCTTCTGAGGTGCTAGCGGTGCCCCAGCTGCGTTGCCATCCTCGTCCTCTGCCTTAGCCTTGTGCTTCCACTGTGCCCATGCTGCCAGGTGGGAATGCCACCAGCAGCGCGTCTACCAGCGTGCGCTTGTACTCGCGCTTCTTACGATCACGCTCCAGTGAGGGAATTAAGGATGGTACGTTGTCCTTGTACTGGGGATCCAGCAGCGTGGCCACCCAGTAATCAGCAAGAGTTAGAATGTAGGCAACTTGGCGGTCGTTGTGGAGACACTGCAGCATGTAATCGCTCATGTGTGCCAGGCTGCGCAGAGGCAACGAAAAGCTGTCCTCTGTGTATCGTCTGTGTCCTCTGTATCCCCCCAGCCACGCACAAGTGATGGCAATGAGCTGGTCTGGGTGCCACCCTGCTGTGAACATGGTTCATCCTCTTCCATCTCCTCCTTCTCATCCTCCACCTCGTCACCCTCCAGAACTGTGCCCTGGCTAAACAATTGTGTACCTGGCGTTTGTGGGAGCAGGAACCCACCCTCGGAGCCACTTGGGAATGACTGGCCGGAAACCCTACGAAATGATCCCTCTTCCTCCTCCTCCTCCTGTGCCACATCCTCTTCCATCATCGCCAGGAGCGTTTTTTCAAGGAGGCATAGAAGTGGGATAGTAACGCTGATAACGGCGTCATCGCCACTGGCCATGTTGGTGGAGTACTCGAAATAGCACAACAAGGAACACAGGTCTCGCATGGAGGCCCATTCATTGGTGGTGAAGTGGTGCTGTTCCTCAGAGCGATTCACCCGTGCGGGCTGCAGCTGAAACTCCACTATCATCTGCTGCTGGTCGCACAGTCTGTCCAGCATGTGCAAGGTGGAGTTCCACCTGGTGGGCACGTCGCATATGAGGCGGTGAGCGGGAGGGCCGAAGTTACGCTGCAGCGCAGACAGGTGAGCAGCGGCAGGATGTGAACGCCGGAAGCACGCACAGACGGCCCGCACTTTATGCAGCAGCTCTGACATATTTTTAAGGAATCTCTGCACCACCAAATTCAGCACATGCACTAGGCAAGAGATGTGCGTCAAACCGGCTAGTCCCAGAGCTGCTACAAGATTATCGCACACCACCAGGCTGGACTTGAAGCTCACTGGCACCAACCACTCATCGGTCTGTTGTTCAAGGTCCGTTCACAGCTCCTGCGCGGTGTGGGGTTTGTCCCCCAAACAGATAGGTTTTAAAACTGCCTGCTGCCGTTTACCCCTGGCTGTGCTGAAATTGGTGGTGAAGGTGTTACGCTGACCGGATGAGGAGCCGGTAGAGGATGAGGAAGCAGAGTAGGAGGAGGAAGCAACAGGAGGCAAACTGAAGCGCCCTGCAATCCTCGGTGGTGGAAGTGTAGTGTCCCACTAGGTAGGCGTGGGCACTACACAAGGGTCAATTGGGTAGCGTGTTACTTCTACTCACCAGGGACAGTGATATTGTATTGATCTATGCATTTAATAATGTAATTTACTGTGTGTTTTTACATGCAATGGTTTTCCCTGTTATTTGCTTTGCAGGCCTAGTTGGGTATAATTAGACATCCCAGACACTAGAGGGAGATAGGGAGCCCCTAGTATAAATGTCCAGGCCCAGACAGGGAGGGGTTAGGTCATAGTCAGGAGTCTGTGGAGACAGAAGTGAGAAGGCACCAGCCCAGGATATGCTGAGGGCCTCCTCCTGACATGCAGCTGGATAGTCCAGGCTTCTAGCTGCACCAGGAGGCTAGATGGAGTACAGCCTGCTTGGAGACCGAGTGTATTCCAGGGGACTAGAGGAGTTACCTCGTCAGCCTGAAGCTCCTGAGGCTAAGGATAGCTCAGTTGAGACACCCCAGTAGTAGGACAGCACCTCCTGGGAGCAACCCGCAGTCACCTGTCAGCGGAAGCAGAGAGAGAGATACAGCTAGGAAGTAAAAGGTATTTGTAACCTTAAGCAAGTGCCAATACTGGAGGAAGGAATTCTTACCAAGGATTTAAGCCAGCGAATAGGCATCCGGGCCTTGGGATCCAGCCAGCTAGAATAGCTGTGGGGATAGAGCAGCATAGCACTGCCAAGCATTAATTATATACCCTCCACGTATCTTGCAAGATTGCAACCTGCTGTGATATCAACCTGCTGTGCTTTTGGAACTGTAAAGGACTGCATTAACCTCTTCTGTACTTGATGTATAAAGTTGGACTGTTAAGTAAAGCAACGTTTCGTTCACTATACCACCTGTGTACCTCGCTTATTCCAACTATAAACCGGTGTGCCACCGTCACAGGCACTGGCGTCACGAACTTTAAAGGGACCTTGCCCCAGGCACTCAAAATACCCGTAACATCCAGGGCACCTCATCCACCATCAGGCCTGGTCCCTACATACAGAGTGTGCCCCAGAGGGACCGTGTCTACCTCTCCTTCACTGCCACATGCCTGCCCAGGGTTCTCCAATACAGTGAGCAACCCTCGTTTGCCCATAACCGTGACCTCACTTCGCTATACCCTGCAGGTCTGGCGTGTTGCAGAAGGACATGCGCCAAACTGCTATCCGCCTCAGGCCCAGCCGCCACTGCATTTACCCAGTGTGCTGTTAAGGAGATATAATGGCCCTGACCGTGCTTTCTGGTCCATGTATCCGTAGTGAGGTGCACCTTGCCACAGATGGTGTTGCGCAGTGCACACCTGATTTTGTCCCCTACTTTGTTGTGCAGGGAAGGGATGGCTCACCTGGAAAAGTAGTGACGGCTGAGCACGACGTACTGTGGGACAGCCACTGCCAGAAGGCCTTTAAAACTATCCGTCTCCACCAGACGTAATGACAACATTTCAAATTCCAGTAATTTAGAAATTCTGGCATTTAGGGCTAGTGATCGCGGGAGATGGGATATGGAGAGCTGAACGCTTCCGTGGAACATTGTGGAGATGGTTGGTGACGCAGGTGGTGGTGTTGCTGGCAGATCCTCTGCTTGCGGGGTGGCAGGTGGCACTGTCACTCCAGAGGGGGATGAAGAGGCTGAGACTGCAGCACAAGAGGAAGCAGGAGGAGCCAGAGACCTTTCTTGGTTTTTGAGGTGTCTACTCCACTGCAGCTCGTGCTTTGCACTTAAATGCCTGGTCATGTAGGTTGTGCTCAGGTTGAGAACGTTTATGCCTCGCTTCAGGCTCTGATTGCACAGCGTGCAAACCACTCATGTCTTGTCGTCAGCACATTGTCTGAAGAACTGCCACGCCAGGTAACTCCTTGGAGCTGGCTTTGGTGTGCTCGGTCCCTTGCTGCGGTGGGCAGTAGCAGGCGTACTGTCTAGGGGATGGCCGCTCCGCTTTTGCACCCTGCTCCCTCTTCTGCTGTGCTGGTGGCTCTGTGCGACCACCGCCTCTTCCTCTGAACTACATAGGTCACTCGCATGACCTTGACTCCATGTGGGGTCGAGGATCTCATCATCCTCCACATCATCTTCCACCCAGTCTTTACCCCTGCCCTCCTTGTCGGTCTGCACACTATCGAAAGCGCCAGCAGTTGGCACCTGTGTTTCGTCATCATCCTAGACGTGCTGTGATGGTCCTCCCATGTACTCATCTTGAAACATAAGTGGTTGCGCATGGGTGCACTCAATCTCTTCCACTTCTGGGGCAGGGCTAGGTGGATGGCCCTGGGAAACCCTGCTAATAGAGTAATCAAAAAGCAGAAGAGACTGCTGCATGACTTGGGGCTCAGACTGCTTGGCTGATTTGCAAAGGGGGTGAGGTGAAAGACTGATGGACATCCGCTGCAGGTGCCAACTGTGGTCTTTCAGCAGGAGACTGGGTGGGAGACAATGTGAAGGAACTTGAGCCACTGTCAGCAACCCAATCTACTTGTACTTGTTCAGGCATCACCATTCGTAGAGCCGCATTAGGCCCGACTAGGGATGAGCGAACCCGAACTGTATAGTTCGGGTTCGTACCGAATTTTGGGGTGTCCGTGACACGGACCCGAACCCGGACATTTTCGTAAAAGTCCGGGTTCGGGTTCGGTGTTCGTCGCTTTCTTGGCGCTTTTTGAAAGGCTGCAAAGCAGCCAATCAACAAGTGTCATACTACTTGCCCCAAGAGGCCGTCACAGCCATGCCTACTATTGGCATGGCTGTGATTGGCCAGAGCACCATGTGACCCAGCCTCTATTTAAGTTGGAGTCACGTAGCGCCGCACGTCACTCTGCTCTGATCAACATAGGGAGAGGTTGCGGCTGCGACAGTAGGGCGAGATTAGGCAGATTAACTCCTCCAAAAGACTCCATCCAGTGATCGATCTGCAGCTGTGGATCATTGAGCTGCTGATACTCAATTGCTCACTGTTTTTAGGCTGCCCAGACCGTTTGTCAGTCACTTTATTCTGGGGTGATCGGCGGCCATTTTGTGTCTTGTGGTGCGCCAGCACAAGCTGCGACCAAGTGCATTTAACCCTCAATGGTGTGGTTGTTTTTTGGCTAAATCCTACATCAGGGTGAAGCTGTCACACCAAGTGCATTTAACCAGCAATAGTCTGTTCATTTTTTGGCCATATACCACATCAGGGGCAAGCTGCGCCCGTCACCAAGTGCATTTAACCCTCAGTAGTGTGGTTGGTCAAGCTGTCACACCAAGTGCATTTAACCAGCAATAGTGTGGTTATTTTTTGGCCATATCCCAGTCTAATTCTGACAGTAAACGTATACCTGTCACCCAGCGCCTAAATACTAGGCCTCAAGTTTATATTCAGCTAAATCTGTTGTTACCGCTGTACTGTTCTGGCTGGGCAAGTTATTTAGTGTCCGTCCAAGCACAGTTTTTGTTCTGGGTTGAAATACAATTCCCAATTTAGCAATTTCCTAATTTAGTGTTTTCTGCTGTATCAGGCATACTTTAAATCTATCCCTAAAAGGGTAAATAATATTCAAGGTGCACATAGGGTCATTCTGAATAACTTCACACACACGCTACTGTGCATTTCCAAGTCTAATTCTGTCAGTAAATCCATACCTGTCACCCAGCGCCTAAATACTAGGCCTCAAATTTATATTCAGCTGAATTTGAATACAATACATTGGGCCAAATAATATTTTTGTTGTTGTGGTGAACGATAACAATGAGGAAAACATATAGTAAGGGACACGGACGTGGACATGGTCGTGGTGGTGTTAGTGGACCCTCTGGTGCTGGGAGAGGACGTGGCCGTTCTGCCACATCCACACGTCCTAGTGTACCAACTACCTCAGGTCCCAGTAGCCGCCAGAATTTACAGCGATATATGGTGGGGCCCAATGCCGTTCTAAGGATGGTAAGGCCTGAGCAGGTACAGGCAATAGTCAATTGAGTGGCCGACAGTGGATCCAGCACGTTCACATTATCTCCCACCCAGTCTTCTGCAGAAAGCGCACAGATGGCGCCTGAAAACCAACCCCATCAGTCTGTCACATCACCCCCATGCATACCAGGGAAACTGTCTCAGCCTCAAGTTATGCAGCAGTCTCTTATGCTGTTTGAAGACTCCGCTGGCAGGGTTTCCCAAGGGCATCCACCTAGCCCTTCCCCAGCGGTGAAAGACATAGAATGCACTGACGCACAACCACTTATGTTTCCTGATGATGAGGACATGGGAATACCACCTCAGCATGTCTCTGATGATGACGAAACACAGGTGCCAACTGCTGCGTCTTTCTGCAGTGTGCAGACTGAACAGGAGGTCAGGGATCAAGACTGGGTGGAAGACGATGCAGGGGACGATGAGGTCCTAGACCCCACATGGAATGAAGGTCGTGCCACTGACTTTCACAGTTCGGAGGAAGAGGCAGTGGTGAGACCGAGCCAACAGCGTAGCAAAAGAGGGAGCAGTGGGCAAAAGCAGAACACCCGCCGCCAAGAGACTCCGCCTGCTACTGACCGCCGCCATCTGGGACCGAGCACCCCAAAGGCAGCTTCAAGGAGTTCCCTGGCATGGCACTTCTTCAAACAATGTGCTGACGACAAGACCCAAGTGGTTTGCACGCTGTGCCATCAGAGCCTGAAGCGAGGCATTAACGTTCTGAACCTTAGCACAACCTGCATGACCAGGCACCTGCATGCAAAGCATGAACTGCAGTGGAGTAAACACCTTAAAACCAAGGAAGTCACTCAGGCTCCCCCTGCTACCTCTTCTGCTGCTGCTGCCTCGGCCTCTTCTGCTGCTGCCGCCTCGGCCTCTTCCTCCGCCTCTGGAGGAACGTTGTCACCTGCCGCCCAGCAAACAGGGGATGTACCACCAACACCACCACCACCTCCGTCACCAAGCATCTCAACCATGTCACATGCCAGCGTTCAGCTCTCCATCTCACAAACATTTGAGAGAAAGCGTAAATTCCCACCTAGCCACCCTCGATCCCTGGCCCTGAATGCCAGCATTTCTAAACTACTGGCCTATGAAATGCTGTCATTTAGACTGGTGGACACAGACAGCTTCAAACAGCTCATGTCGCTTGCTGTCCCACAGTATGTTGTTCCCAGCCGGCACTACTTCTCCAAGAGAGCCGTGCCTTCCCTGCACAACCAAGTATCCGATAAAATCAAGTGTGCACTGCGCAACGCCATCTGTGGCAAGGTCCACCTAACCACAGATACGTGGACCAGTAAGCACGGCCAGGGACACTATATCTCCCTAACTGCACACTGGGTAAATGTAGTAGCAGCTGGGCCCCAGGCGGAGAGCTGTTTGGCGCACGTCCTTCCGCCGCCAAGGATCACAGAGCAACATTCTTTGCCTCCTGTTGCCACCTCCTCCTACTCGGCTTCCTCCTCCTCTTCTTCCACCTGCTCATCCAGTCAGCCACACACCTTCACCACCAACTTCAGCACAGCCCGGGGTAAACGTCAGCAGGCCATTCTGAAACTCATATGTTTGGGGGACAGGCCCCACACCGCACAGGAGTTGTGGCAGGGTATAGAACAACAGACCGACGAGTGGTTGCTGCCGGTGAGCCTCAAGCCCGGCCTGGTGGTGTGTGATAATGGGCGAAATCTCGTTGCAGCTCTGGGACTAGCCGGTTTGACGCACATCCCTTGCTTGGCGCATGTGCTGAATTTGGTGGTGCAGAAGTTCATTCACAACTACCCCGACATGTCAGAGCTGCTGCATAAAGTGCGGGCCGTCTGTGCGCGCTTCCGGCGTTCACATCCTGCCGCTGCTCGCCTGTTTGCGCTACAGCGTAACTTCGGCCTTCCCGCTCACCGCCTCATATGCGATGTGCCCACCAGGTGGAACTCCACCTTGCACATGCTGGACAGACTGTGCGAGCAGCAGCAGGCCATAGTGAAGTTTCAGCTGCAGCACGCACGGGTCAGTCGCACTGCGGAACAGCACCACTTCACCACCAATGACTGGGCCTTCATGCGAGACCTGTGTGCCCTGTTGCGCTGTTTCGAGTACTCCACCAACATGGCCAGTGGCGATGACGCCGTTATCAGCGTTACAATACCACTTCTATGTCTCCTTGAGAAAACACTTAGGGCGATGATGGAAGTGGAGGTGGCCCAGGAGGAGGAGGAGGAGGAGGAAGAGGGGTAATTTTTAGCACTTTCAGGCCAGTCTCTTCGAAGTGACTCAGAGGGAGGTTTTTTGCAACAGCAGAGGCCAGGTACAAATGTGGCCAGCCAGGGCCCACTACTGGAGGACGAGGATGAGGAGAAGGTGGAGGAGGATGAGGATGAAGCATGGTCACAGCAGGGTGGCACCCAGCGCAGCTCGGGCCCATCACTGGTGCGTGGCTGGGGGGAAAGGCAGGACGATGACGATACGCCTCCCATAGAGGACAGCTTGTCCTTACCCCTGGGCAGCCTGGCACACATGAGCGACTACATGCTGCAGTGCCTGCGCAATGACAGCAGAGTTGCTCACATTTTAACGTGTGCGGACTACTGGGTTGCCACCCTGCTGGATCCACGGTACAAAGACAATGTGCCCACCTTACTTCTTGCACTGGAGCGTGATAGGAAGATGCGCGAGTACAAGCGCACGTTGGTAGACGCGCTACTTAGAGCATTCCCAAATGTCACAGGGGAACAGGTGGAAGGCCAAGGCAGAGGAGGAGCAAGAGGTCGCCAAGGCAGCTGTGTCACGGCCAGCTCCTCTGAGGGCAGGGTTAGCATGGCAGAGATGTGGAAAAGTTTTGTCAACACGCCACAGCTAACTGCACCACCACCTGATACGCAACGTGTTAGCAGGAGGCAACATTTCACTAACATGGTGGAACAGTACGTGTGCACACCCCTCCACGTACTGACTGATGGTTCGGCCCCATTCAACTTCTGGGTCTCTAAATTGTCCACGTGGCCAGAGCTAGCCTTTTATGCCTTGGAGGTGCTGGCCTGCCCGGCGGCCAGCGTTTTGTCTGAACGTGTATTCAGCACGGCAGGGGGCGTCATTACAGACAAACGCAGCCGCCTGTCTACAGCCAATGTGGACAAGCTGACGTTCATAAAAATGAACCAGGCCTGGATCCCACAGGACCTGTCCATCCCTTGTGCAGATTAGACATTAACTACCTCCCCTTAACCATATATTATTGTACTCCAGGGCACTTCCTCATTCAATCCTATTTTTATTTTCATTTTACCATTATATTGCGAGGCTACCCAAATTTGAATGAACCTCTCCTCTGTCTGGGTGCCGGGGCCTAAATATATGCCAATGGACTGTTCCAATGTTGGGTGACGTGAAGCCTGATTCTCTGCTATGACATGCAGACTGATTCTCTGCTAACATGAAGCCAGATTCTCTGTTACGGGACCTCTCTCCTCTGCCTGGGTGCTGGGCCTAAATATATGCCAATGGACTGTTGCAGTGGTGGCTGACGTGAAGCCTGATTCTCTGCTATGACATGCAGACTAATTCTCTGCTGACATGAAGCCAGATCCTCTGTCACGGGACCTCTCTCCTCTGCCTGGGTGCTGGGCCTAAATATCTGACAATGGACTGTTGCAGTGGTGGCTGACGTGAAGCCTGATTTTCTGCTATGACATGCAGACTGATTCTCTGCCGACATGAAGCCAGATTGTCTGTTACGGGACCTCCCTCCTCTGCCTGGGGGCTGGGCCTAAATTTATGAAAATGGACTGTTACAGTGGTGGGTGACGTGAAGCCTGATTCTCTGCTATGACATGAAGACTGATTCTCTGCTGACATGAAGCCAGATTGTCTGTTACGGGACCTCTCTCCTCTGCCTGGGTGCTGGGCCTAAATATATGACAATGGACTGTTGCAGTGGTGGCTGACGTGAAGCCTGATTCTCTGCTAGGACATGCAGACTGATTCTCTGCCGACATGAAGCCAGATTGTCTGTTACGGGACCTCTCTCCTCTGCCTGGGTGCTGGGCCTAAATTTATGAAAATGGACTGTTACAGTGGTGGGTGATGTGAAGCCTGATTCTCTGCTATGACATGAAGACTGATTCTCTGCTGACATGAAGCCAGATTGTCTGTTACGGGACCTCTCTCCTCTGCCTGGGTGCTGGGCCTAAATTTATGAAAATGGACTGTTACAGTGGTGGGTGACGTGAAGCCTGATTCTCTGCTATGACATGAAGACTGATTTTCTGCTGACATGAAGCCAGATTCTCTGTTACGGGACCTCTCTCCTCTGCCTGGGTGCTGGGCCTAAATTTATGAAAATGGACTGTTGCAGTGGTGGGTGACGTGAAGCCTAATTCTCTGCTATGATATGAAGACTGATTCTCTGCTGACATGAAGCCAGATTGTCTGTTACGGGACCTCTCTCCTCTGCCTGGGTGCTGGGCCTAAATATCTGACAATGGACTGTTGCAGTGGTGGGTGACGTGAAGCCTGATTCTCTGCTATGACATGAAGACTGATTCTCTGCTGATGTAACGGTCAGCAGAGGAAGAGACCGTAGAGCAGGACTCAAGTACAGTGCAGCAGACAAGGAGGCTGAAGTAGAAACCGGCTTTATTAAAAGAGAACTCTAACTGCCGGAGAAGCAGATTTACAATATGAACAGCTTGAGAATTCACAATAAAGATAATGGAAATTTGCATAAAGAACACAAATGAATCACAAACACAAGTACAGACAATAGCAGGCTACTCTCTTCTAGGTAGTCCTATCTGTCCCCACTACCCGGGGTGCCCCTCTATGGTGCACTAAACTAAATCCTATTCCACTATGTCCTAGCTCAGGTTAGCATCAGTGCACTCACAGTTCGGTGTCCGGCACATGCAGGCAGATACAGTCTGGGTCCCGATCTGGTTGCTTGCTTGCTTGCTTCAGCGTGGCTCAGCTCTGGCCTCTCTTTGTAGTCTCTGTAACTCTGGTTAGAGATAATCAGCAGCTCTGGACGTGTAATCAGGCAGGGCCTGGAATTCACTCACAGTTCCTCTGGTAAGTGCCTCACACTACAGCAGACAGCACACAGATACTGTGTCACAGCAGGCAGGGAGAAATCGCTCTAATCTTCCCTGTGGATCTCCCTCTCAGTGCAAAGCGTCCTTCTTCCTGTGTACTCAGCCACCTTCAGCCCAGGCTCTCTGCTCAGCCCGGGAAAAACACTTAACTCCTTGTCCTCTGGAAACAACTCCTCTCACTGTCCTACTCAGCCACAGTGGCCTCTGGTGGCTGGAGGGAAACATGACAGTCTGCTATATATATATGTGTTGGAAATGTTGCTGGATGATCAGGGCTGCCTCTTACATGCCTCCCCACTTAAAGGTGGCCGTCCTCGGCCTTGCTATATAGTCCATAGAAATAATGGTTAATGTAACTTTTTATACAGCAGTACAACATTGTCCACAATACATACAGGTGGACCAAATGAACTCATCAGCAGCGTACCTGTTTGGTGGAACCCCTGCAGTAAGCCTACTGGATCTCCGGAGGTCCTGGCTATCTGTTACGACCTGACTCTCTCCACTAGGAACTGCCAGTCTGGATTCATCCACCACAATAGGAGGTTCGGGTGTGTCCGAGGGCCCCTCTCCATTACGGGCTGGCAATGGTTCTGTGACAGTGCCTTCATCACCTGTAACCTGGGAGGCTTCTTCAGTGTTGGGAGCAGTCCACCAGTCTTCACCATAATCTCCATCAGAGATAACAAGTTCTGAGTATGGGGCAGGAGGAGGTGTCCTCTGAACAGGTGCGGGATCTTTGGACCGGCATGGCCGTAACATATTCCTATGTAGAGTCCGTGAAGCGAATTCCTCATTCTCAACCTGCACTTCGTAGACCGGACCATTAGGGTACACTCTCTTGATCACTTTATACGGCTGTACTTCCCAACGCTCACTCAACTTGCCTCTGGGACGTTTCTCTCGTACCAGTACCCGATCCCCAGGCTGCAATGGAACCTCCTGAACTGGAGGACGGTCTGTATGAGCTCTCTCCTGTAACCGCTGACCTGCCAACCGGCGAATGGTCTGGAGACGCCGACGGTGTTCTTTCACCCATGAGGTGGTTGATCGCTCTATTAGGTCTTCTGGCTGTTCTAGGTTTAATTCCACGATCTCTCGACCAGCCCTACCGAACAGTAACATGTATGGGGTGTAACCGGTGGTGGTGTGGACACGATTATTGTAAGCCCAGACTAATTCTGGCAGGTAGTCAGGCCAGTGTGCCCTCTTGTCTTCCTCTAGCGTCCTCAGCATTTGCAGCAATGTGCGGTTAAAGCGCTCACAGGCTCCGTTTCCTTGGGGATGATAAGGAGTTGTCCTAGATTTTTCAATGCCGTACAGTCGATGTAGCTCTTCCATCACTTTTCCTTGAAAGCACGCCCCTTGATCTGAATGGATCCGCTTTGGACACCCATAGACCCGAATGAAGTCTTGACAAATGGCTCGTGCAGCGGACTCGGCCGTCTGGTCCCGAGTTGGGGTGACTACTGCAAACTTGGAGAACTGGTCGATCATGACCAGGCAATACTGTGGACCTCTTGACGATTGTCCCACAAGAAGATAGTCTATCATCAACACTTCCAGCGGTTCTGTGGTCTGGATGGACTGTAGGGGTGCTCTCTGTTCTGTACTCTTCGTGAGTTCACACACTCGACACTGTCGGCAAACTTCTTCAACTGTGGCCTCCAGTCGCGGACAATACACATAACGCTGCAGCCACTGGTATGTCTTGACTGGCCCGAAGTGAGCTCCAAACTCATGAGCCTCTTTGGCTATCTCCCGTGCCATTCTTCTGGGTATCACTACCTGCCACCTCGCCTCTAGGTCGGCAGGCTGTTGCCACTTGCGGAACAAAACAGCTCCATGCACTTCCAGTCTGTCCCATTGATGTAGAACGGACTTCATCTCGGCATCCAGATCAGTCCTTTCTTCTTTGTTGGGTTTCCTGCACTGGGTTACCCAGCTTTTCATTTGCTGCAGTCCAATGTCTTCATCTTGCAATCTGCCCCATTCTTCATTAGTTCTCCCCAATGCTTTGGGTAGCTTACGGGCCTCCCCACTTGTCTGGGCCGCGACTGTTGGGGGAGCGAACTTGCGGAAGTCAGGAGTTTCATCTTCTTCCTTTTGTTCATCCATATCCCCTACTGGAGTTTCAAAAGTAACCCTCGAGAGACCATCAGCATTAGTGTTCTCTGTAGCGGAGCGGTAGCGAATTGAGAAGTCATACTTTGCGAGGCGAGCCGCCCAGCGTTGCTCCAGGGCTCCCAACTTGGCCGTACCCAGATGGGCCAGGGGATTGTTATCCGTCCGTACGAAGATCTTAGCTCCTGTCAGATATCCTGCAAATTTCTCTGTCATAGCCCACACCAGGGCAAGGAGTTCCAGCCGGAAGGAACTGTAGTTATGGGGGTTTCGCTCCGTATCTCGCAAGGATCTACTGGCATAAGCGATCACTCTCTCATGTCCATCCTGTACCTGTGACAGGACTGCCCCAAGTCCGTAGAGGCTGCCATCAGTAGCTAAGATGAATGGTTTATCAAAATCGGCATAAGCCAAGATGGGGGCCGATGTGAGGGCTTCTTTCAGGGCCTGGAAGGCCTCTTCCTGTTTCTGTCCCCAGGGGATACTTTGGCCCTTGGGTTGCCCAGCCGTTCCTCTCAACAACTCATTCAGAGGGCCCGCTATTTTTGCGTAGTCTTTGATGAACCGCCGGTAGTACCCTGTCAGTCCCAGGAAGGCCTTCAACTCACGCAGTGTTCTCGGCACTAGCCATTGTCGTATTGCAGCCACTTTGTCTTGGGACGGTAGCACTCCGTCTTGGGACACCCTATGGCCCAGGTACTCGATCTCCCTCTTGAAGAGATGACACTTCTTTGGCTTTACCTTCAGGCCATGGGATCGCAGTCGCTCGAGTACCTGCCCTAGCCGATTCAAGTGTTCTTGAAAAGTAGCAGAGTATACGATGATATCGTCTAGGTATATCAGAGTGGCTTCAAAATTCAGGTCTCCCAGGCATCTCTCCATCAGCCGCTGGAAGGTTCCAGGGGCATTAGTCAGTCCGAATGGCATCCTGTTGAATTCAAATAACCCCATGGGGAGTATGAATGCTGTCTTTGCCTTGTCCTGCTCAGCCACTGGTACTTGCCAGTACCCACTTGCTAGATCCAGGGTGGAGAAGTATTTGGCTCGTCCTAGAGCCGTCAGAGACTCCTCGATGCGTGGCAGAGGATATGAGTCTCGCGCAGTGCAAGCATTCAACCGCCGGTAATCCACACAAAATCGAATAGTGCCGTCCTTCTTCTTGACAAGCACCACTGGGGCTGCCCAAGGGCTCTGGCTTCCCCGCACCACTCCGGAATCTATCATCTGTTTCAATAGCGTCTTCACTTCCTGGTACAACTTGGGCGGAATCTGTCGATATCTCTCCCGAATTGGTGGAGTGTCCCCCGTCGGTATCTCATGTGTGATAGCATTCGTGCAGCCAAAGTCATCGGCGTGGCGGGCAAACGCAGCCTGATTCTCCCACAGCATGGTTTCAACTGCTCGCTGTTGGTCTAAACTGAGAGCCTTAACATCTATCTCCATTTGATCCAAGATGGTTCCCCCATTCCATTCTGGGGTCGGCGCCTCTTCTGCACTGGCAGTAACTGCCAGGGTCCAACCAGCATCACCTACCGGAGCTAGAGTCACTTCTCTCTGACTCAGGATTTCTCCCTGATGTAGGTACACACGAGCCAGTTCCACCCCTGGCGTCAAGGGAACTTCTAGATATCCCACATTCACAGCTCTTATGGGTACTCGTCCATTCTGGACCACTCCCAGTGTCCGGGCCACCAGGACGTCCTGACCCAGCTCTCCTAGGCCTGTTGGTTCAACGAACACCTCCATGCCTTCAAGATTACGGAAAGTTCCCACGGGTAACGTCAGCACGGTCTCCCGACCAGGGGGAAGGGTGAAGGTAGCCTTTCCTGGCGCTCGGATCGTTCCCACCGCCTGGTGTGCTGGTACACTTTTCTGTGTTCCACAAAAACGGATTAGCCGTTGAAATGCTTTCTGGGTAGGTTTGTGCGGGGTGGCTTGTTTCCAGTAACCCGGCCCCCGTTTGGTGAACATGATCTGATCCAATTCTCGCAGGATATTCATGCCCATTATCACCGGCACATCTTCTTTGAACGTTTCGGGGACCAACAAGATACCTTTCCGCCCCACTTCCTGTCCACACAGCCGTACATTCATCCACACGACCCCTGTGACAGGAATCTGTTGTTGGTTAGCTGCTGTAACCCGGACCAGTGTCTCTCGTTCTGGCTTGGCCAGCGCTTGAAAGTAACGGTAGAAGAATGACTCGGGCATAGTTGTCACCTGAGACCCAGTATCCACTAAGCAGTCGACAGGAACACCTTCGAACTCAGCTCGTATAGTGGGGCACCCTGCGACCAGGTGTTCGGAGCTTTGCTGGGTAACTTGGCTCTCCACCTCCCCTGCAGTACGCCCCACTACTGCAGGGGTCGGTAGTTTAACGGCGGCTCTTGGCGTCCAGCTGGATTATTCCGACACTCTCTGGCGAAATGTCCTAGATCTCCACACCGCCAACACTGTGCCCCTTGACGGCCCACTTTTAGCCTGCGAGTGGGAGGTGCCCTCAGAGCTTGGCTGGATGGCCCCACTGAAGGGTAATGAGGGGCTTGATGGTATGGTAAACTAGCATAAGGGCATTCGGGTGTAGGAACCCACGGAGTCGCCTGATAGGTTTGTTGTCGGGCTGGATAGGCAGCCTCAGTAGTATGGCGCGACTCTATCCGTTTCTCCAGGTGTGTCAACTTTTCGTGCATGGCACTCAGGGAGCTCTGCAAGTCTTGTACCACTCTGACTAGGGCTTCCTCATTTCTTGTAACCCCGGGGGGTGTAACGGTCTGGGTCCGTATTACTCCAGAAGCATAGCCGTCTTCTTTGTTTCGCGTCACGGCCTCTGCCAAAATTTGTCGAAAGGTTAGGGTAGGGTCTACTCTGACTCGTTCCCGCAGAGCCTGTTTCAGGGGATTGCTGTAGAGCCCCAGAATAAATTGTTCCCGCAGTATCCGGTCTATGGGTCCCATGCCAGTAACCCCATCTGCCTCTTTTTTTTGTACCTCGGCCAACACTTCCTGTAGGGCTGTAGCGTACTGAGAGACACCTTCGTCTTCCCGTTGAATCCGGTAAAAAAACTTCGCCCGGAGGTGCCCTGCACTGGCTGTTTCCCCATATATTTCTTCCAGGAATCTCACCATCTCTTGCAATGTATTGCGCGTGGCTTCTGGTTGTAGGAGAACATTTCTTCGGGCCTCACCCTCGAGAGCGGCCAAAGCAATTTCTACTTGTAGTTCTGGGCTGACATTGTAAATCCTAACAGCACTCTGTAACCTTGTCACCCAGTCTGACAGTGTCATGTTCTGGCCATCAAATTTGGGTAGCAAGTTGAACAACGTGCCAATAGGAAGGGCCCTTGCAAGGGTTCCACCATTGCCTGAGGTACTCACATTAACATCATGCACATTGCCTTCAGCCGCCTCCATCTCTGTGACTGTACCCTGCTCGCAGCGCCACTTGTAACGGTCAGCAGAGGAAGAGAACCGTAGAGCAGGACTCAAGTACAGTGCAGCAGACAAGGAGGCTGAAGTAGAAACCGGCTTTATTAAAAGAGAACTCTAACTGCCGGAGAAGCAGATTTACAATATGAACAGCTTGAGAATTCACAATAAAGATAATGGAAATTTGCATAAAGAACACAAATGAATCACAAACACAAGTACAGACAATAGCAGGCTACTCTCTTCTAGGTAGTCCTATCTGTCCCCGCTACCCGGGGTGCACCTCTATGGTGCACTAAACTAAATCCTATTCCACTATGTCCTAGCTCAGGTTAGCATCAGTGCACTCACAGTTCGGTGTCCGGCACATGCAGGCAGATACAGTCTGGGTCCCGATCTGGTTGCTTGCTTGCTTGCTTCAGCGTGGCTCAGCTCTGGCCTCTCTTTGTAGTCTCTGTAACTCTGGTTAGAGATAATCAGCAGCTCTGGACGTGTAATCAGGCAGGGCCTGGAATTCACTCACAGTTCCTCTGGTAAGTGCCTCACACTACAGCAGACAGCACACAGATACTGTGTCACAGCAGGCAGGGAGAAATCGCTCTAATCTTCCCTGTGGATCTCCCTCTCAGTGCAAAGCGTCCTTCTTCCTGTGTACTCAGCCACCTTCAGCCCAGGCTCTCTGCTCAGCCCGGGAAAAACACTTAACTCCTTGTCCTCTGGAAACAACTCCTCTCACTGTCCTACTCAGCCACAGTGGCCTCTGGTGGCTGGAGGGAAACATGACAGTCTGCTATATATATATGTGTTGGAAATGTTGCTGGATGATCAGGGCTGCCTCTTACACTGACATGAAGCCAGATTCTCTGTTACGGGACCTCTCTCCTCTGCCTGGGTGCTGGGCCTAAATATCTGACAATGGACTGTTGCAGTGGTGGGTGACGTGAAGCCTGATTCTCTGCTATGATATGAAGACTGATTCTCTGCTGACATGAAGCCAGATTTTGTGTTACGGGACCTCTCTCCTCTGCCTGGGTGCTGGGCCTAAATATCTGACAATGGACTGTTGCAGTGGTGGGTGACGTGAAGCCTGATTCTCTGCTATGATATGAAGACTGATTCTCTGCTGACATGAAGCCAGATTGTCTGTTACGGGATCTCTCTCCTCTGCCTGGGTGCTGGGCCTAAATTTATAAGAAATGGACTGTTACAGTGGTGGGTGACGTGAAGCCTGATTCTCTGCTATGACATGCAGACTGATTCTCTGCTGACATGAAGCCAGATTCTCTGTTACGGGACCTCTCTCCTCTGCCTGGGTGCTGGGCCTAAATATCTGACAATGGACTGTTGCATTGGTGGCTGACGTGAAGCCTGATTCTCTGCTATGACATGCAGAATGATTCTCTGCTGACATGAAGCCAGATTCTCTGTTACGGGACCTCTCTCCTCTGCCTGGGTGCTGAGCCTAAATATATGCCAATGGACTGTTGCACTGGTGGCTGACGTGAAGCCTGATTGTCTGTTACGGGACCTCTCTCCTCTGCCTGGGTGCTGGGCCTAAATATCTGACAATGGACTGTTGCAGTGGTGGGTGACGGGAAGCCTGATTCTCTGCTATGATATGAAGACTGATTCTCTGCTGACATGAAGCCAGATTGTCTGTTACGGGATCTCTCTCCTCTGCCTGGGTGCTGGGCCTAAATTTATAAGAAATGGACTGTTACAGTGGTGGGTGACGTGAAGCCTGATTCTCTGCTATGACATGCAGACTGATTCTCTGCTGACATGAAGCCAGATCCTCTGTTACGGGACCTCTCTCCTCTGCCTGGGTGCTGGGCCTAAATATCTGACAATGGACTGTTGCATTGGTGGCTGACGTGAAGCCTGATTCTCTGCTATGACATGCAGAATGATTCTCTGCTGACATGAAGCCAGATTCTCTGTTACGGGACCTCTCTCCTCTGCCTGGGTGCTGGGCCTAAATTTATGAAAATGTACTGTTGCAGTGGTGGGTGACGTGAAGCCTGATTCTCTGCTATGATATGAAGACTGATTCTCTGCTGACATGAAGCCAGATTCTGTGTTACGGAACCTCTCTCCTCTGCCTGGGTGCTGGGCCTAAATTTATGACAATGGACTGTTACAGTGGTGGCTGACGTGAAGCCTGATTCTCTGCTATGACATGCAGAATGATTCTCTGCTGACATGAAGCCAGATTCTCTGTTACGGGACCTCTCTCCTCTGCCTGGGTGATGGGCCTAAATTTATGAAAATGTACTGTTGCAGTGGTGGGTGACGTGAAGCCTGATTCTCTGCTATGATATGAAGACTGATTCTCTGCTGACATGAAGCCAGATTCTGTGTTACGGAACCTCTCTCCTCTGCCTGGGTGCTTGGCCTAAATTTATGAAAATGGACTGTTGCAGTGGTGGCTGACGTGAAGCCTGATTCTCTGCTATTACATGAAGACTGATTCTCTGCTGACATGAAGACAGATTCTCTGTTACGGGACCTCTCTCCTCTGCTTGGGTGCCGGGGCCTAAATATCTGAGAATGGACTGTTCCAGTGGTGGGTGACGTGAAGCCAGATTCTCTGCTATGGGACCTCTCTCCAATTGATTTTGGTTAATTTTTATTTATAATTTTTTTTATTTTAATTCATTTCCCTATCCACATTTGTTTGCAGGGGATTTACCTACATGTTGCTGCCTTTTGCAGCCCTCTAGCCCTTTCCTGGGCTGTTTTACAGCCTTTTTAGTGCCGAAAAGTTCGGGTCCCCATTGACTTCAATGGGGTTCGGGTTCGGGACGAAGTTCGGATCGGGTTCGGATCCCGAACCCGAACATTTTCGGGAAGTTCGGCCGAACTTCTCGAACCCGAACATCCAGGTGTCCGCTCAACTTTAGGCCCGACCAAATACCGCTGCAGGTTCTGTCGCCTACTCGCACCTGAGGAAGGGGTTTCACTTGTGCGTGTAGCTGGCACAGATCGACTGCATCCTCTCCCTGCATTTGGAGCTCCACCAGCAGCACCACGACCCGGGCCACGTCCCTTGTTTGACGCTCTCCTCATATTTATCGAATTTAGGATCTTGCCCTAAATGGGTGTTTAATCAATAGTAGAATAGAACGACAGTATGTACAGGGTGTATCTCACACGGCCTGAACCAGACTAGGCCTCAATTAAATGTGTTTGTCCAAAATGGCTGTATTTCAAATACCTGGCTAAAATTTCAAACGTCTTGATGATGTAAGGGAGCAAAAATTGTGTATTTTGCACCAAAAAGGGTGTTTTATTAATAGAAGAATATAAGCCCTGTATATATAGGGTGTATCTCACACGGCCTGATCCAGAATAGACCACTTTTAAAGATGTGTGCACAAAATGGCTGGATTTCAAATAACTGAATATAACCCCTGTAGATAAAGGGTGTATCTCACAATGACATCTGCAGCAAAAGCTGCCAAATATTTTTATTTTTTTTGCCCAAACGGGAGTTAGTTTAAGAACTGAATATGACAGCAGTATATAATCCTGGAATTTCAAACGCCTTGATGCTGCAAGGCCTTAAAAATTGTGTATTTTTCCAAAAAAAAGGGTGTTTTATTAATAAAAGAACATAACCCCTGTATATACAGGGAGTGCAGAATTATTAGGCAAATGAGTATTTTGACCACATCATCCTCTTTATGCATGTTGTCTTACTCCAAGCTGTATAGGCTCGAAAGCCTACTACCAATTAAGCATATTAGGTGATGTGCATCTCTGTAATGAGAAGGGGTGTGGTCTAATGACATCAACACCCTTCATCAGGTGTGCATAATTATTAGGCAACTTCCTTTCCTTTGGCAAAATGGGTCAAAAGAAGGACTTGACAGGCTCAGAAAAGGCAAAAATAGTGAGATATCTTGCAGAGGGATACAGCACTCTTAAAATTGCAAAGCTTCTGAAGCGTGATCATCGAACAATCAAGCGTTTCATTCAAAATAGTCAACAGGGTCGCAAGAAGCGTGTGGAAAAACCAAGGCGCAAAATAACTGCCCATGAACTGAGAAAAGTCAAGCGTGCAGCTGCCAAGATGCCACTTGCCACCAGTTTGGCCATATTTCAGAGCTGCAACATCACTGGAGTGCCCAAAAGCACAAGGTGTGCAATACTCAGAGACATGGCCAAGGTAAGAAAGGCTGAAAGACGACCACCACTGAACAAGACACACAAGCTGAAACGTCAAGACTGGGCCAAGAAATATCTCAAGACTGATTTTTCTAAGGTTTTATGGACTGATGAAATGAGAGTGAGTCTGGATGGGCCAGATGGATGGGCCCGTGGCTGGATTGGTAAAGGGCAGAGAGCTCCAGTCCGACTCAGACGCCAGCAAGGTGGAGGTGGAGTACTGGTTTGGGCTGGTATCATCAAAGATGGGCTTGTGGGGCCTTTTTGGGTTGAGGATGGAGTCAAGCTCAACTCCCAGTCCTACTGCCAGTTTCTGGAAGACACCTTCTTCAAGCAGTGGTACAGGAAGAAGTCTGCATCCTTCAAGAAAAACATGATTTTCATGCAGGACAATGCTCCATCACACGCGTCCAAGTACTCCACAGCGTGGCTGGCAAGAAAGGGTATAAAAGAAGAAAATCTAATGACATGGCCTCCTTGTTCACCTGATCTGTACCCCATTGAGAACCTGTGGTCCATCATCAAATGTGAGATTTACAAGGAGGGAAAGCAGTCCACCTCTCTGAACAGTGTCTGGGAGGCTGTGGTTGCTGCTGCACGCAATGTTGATGGTGAACAGATCAAAACACTGACAGAATCCATGGATGGCAGGCTTTTGAGTGTCCTTGCAAAGAAAGGTGGCTATATTGGTCACTGATTTGTTTTTGTTTTGTTTTTGAATGTCAGAAATGTATATTTGTGAATGTTGAGATGTTATATTGGTTTCACTGGTAAAAATAAATAATTGAAATGGGTATATATTTGTTTTTTGTTAAGTTGCCTAATAATTATGCACAGTAATAGTCACCTGCACACACAGATATCCCCCTAAAATAGCTAAAACTAAAAACAAACTAAAAATAACTTCCAAAAATATTCAGCTTTGATATTAATGAGTTTTTTGGGTTCATTGAGAACATGGTTGTTGTTCAATAATAAAATAATCCTCAAAAATACAACTTGCCTAATAATTCTGCACTCCCTGTAAAGGGTGTATCTCACAATGACATCTGCAGCAAAAGCTGCCAAATATTATTTATTTTTTTACTAACAGAATATGAAAGCTGTATATATTAAACTTGAATTTCATACTTGCTGTAAAATAGTGTTTTTTGGACAAAAAAAGTGTGTCTTTAAAAACCCATAAAATGAAGGCTGTATTTATAGCTTAAATTGCACACTGACTAATCCTACAAATGCACCAGATGTCGTATATTGCCAAAAAAGGGTGATTTTTTTTACAACCAGATTATTAGTGCAGTTTTTCAAGCTTGGATTAGAATGTCACAAAAGCGCAGATGCAGTGCTGGTGCACTGAGCTTGCATAAAATGGCCGCCACCGCCTCCCACCTAACTAACAGACGCAGTGTCACACTGGGGTGTTTAGGACCCACCAGTAAAATTTATTTTGGGGGCCCACCGTACAGATACATTCAAATATAATAAATAATCTAACCAGTTTTTTTTATATAAACCTAGGCTGGTTGAGTTGCTGTACATTGAATTTATGTATGTAGTGCAGTAAATCTAATGTGTTATGTGCCATGTGTGCATAGGGTGGGGGACTAGGGGCCCACCTTGCTGAGGGGCCCACCGGGGGATTTCCCTGTACCCCTGTGGGCCAGTCCGAGCCTGAACAGACGGATAAAAGTTATTATTTTTTGGTCAATGAGCTTAGGGCAGGGTAAAACGATAGTGCCCTGCACCCACACAACTATTTCTCTGTAGATCGCTGAGTTAGATTCTCTCCTATTCTCTCCCTGAAATCACAAGTCGCAGCAGCATCCTCTCCCTACACTTGTAACAGCAGAGTGACGGGCGGCGCTACGTGTCTCCAGCTTATATAGAGCCCGGGTCACATGCTGCTCTGGCCAATCACAGCCATGACATTAGTAGGCGTGGCTGTGATGGCTTCTAAGGTCAGACAGTCAACCGCTTGTTGATTGGCTGCTGTGGAGCATTTCAAAAAGCGCAGAGAAATCGCCGAACACCGAACCCAAACTTTTATTGAAATGTTCGGGTTCGGGTCCGGGGCCCAAAAATCATAAAGTTCGGTACGAACCCAAACTTTACAGTTCGGGTTCGCTCAACCCTAATCAGGAAACATCAGGTATCCCTGCAGACCGCAATACTCTCATATTTAGTAATTTTATATATACTTATTTCATTATTTTCAGTAGTATAATGAAGTGGTGAAAATTATTAGTGCCGCCTTATTTTTGACTGTGGTATCTTATGTGCCCCCCCTATATATTGTTCCTAGAGTCACCACTGATGATTAGCTGTTTGCTTGGAGATCTGTAGAACCAAACCCCCATGTGTCCCGGAGCTGTACCATACTTGTCCGGTCCAGCGCAGTACAGCAGTAGGAATACACCCCCTCTGCCCTGGTTAGACTTACGGCCGCACCAGCAGCAACATTCCACAAGAATCAAACATAGACAACCAAATTCTCAAAGACATCACCGTTTTCTACACTCTGAAATATCTCCTGGTAGATCTAACACTGTAAGAAGATGAATATACAGTATAGACGTACGACTGAGATAAGAAGATGAATATACAGTATAGACGTACGACTGAGATAAGAAGATGAATATACAGTATAGACGTACGACTGAGATAAGAAGATGAACATACAGTATAGACGTACCACTGAGATAAGAAGATGAACATACAGTATAGACGTACGACTGAGATAAGAAGATATATGGGGGGGGGGGTAAAGTACTTACAAGGAAACTCCAAATCTTTCTTCACAGTCTTTAAAACTGGGTTTTATAGGATTGCGCAACAGCACAGAGAACAGTCCTCCGATAATGATGTCACCGCTCTCATAATAAAAGAGGTTAGAGTCAATGGCTGTAAGGTGACATTGTGATGATGATGATGGCTCCGCTCTTCTGTCTCCACAGCATGATGCACACAGGACAATGATCCAGAATATAACAGCACAGACAGAAGCTGCTGCATCCACCAGAGATAGATCCTTGCACACAGACAGATGGGATTTCATGCTTTCAGTGACAGCTCGGCAGATCCTCAGCTCTCCAGGCCGCACTATATAGAGACCATCAGCACAGAGCTCCAGGTGCAGAGGAACGTCACCAGGATAATTCCAGATTCTCTTCTCTAATAATTCACTTCTGCTTCTTATTTCAGGATATTATTTTATTAAATTATGAAAATGGCAAAAATCCCTGAGAGAATTGAGAAGAAATCTGTTCATCCTGCACCAGGTGCTCATCACACACTATGCAATGCTACAATATACAGTGATTGTAATAAGGAATCTTAGTCCATATTACTCCACATGAGGAGTCAATATAGTGGCCCTTCACAAAGTGGTGAGGGTGGCAACCGCATGAGGAGTCAATATAGTTGCCCAGTCACAGAATGGGGAGGTTGGCAACAGCAGTGGCAGTAACAACACAGGGTGTTGCGTGGCAGTAGGAGAACATGGCAACAAAGGCAGCAGGTGTGGCAGAATCACAATAGTGGCTGAAGCGGGTGAGCAGAAGAAACAGGTCTTTTTTTGCACAGTTTTGGTGTGGCACCCAGAATGATCTAGTCTGAGGCATCAGGCACTGGCGTGTGGAAATCCTGGCTGATCCACACCAGATTAATCTTTACAAAGGTCAGTCTCTCCAGATTTTGGGTGGAAAGGTGAATTCTCCTTGAGGTAACTATGCCCCCTGCTGCACTAAACACTCGCTCTGATGCCACACTACTGGCCAGGCAGGAAAGCTTGTCCAGGGTAAACTCTGCCAGTTGAGGCCACAAATAAAGTTTGGCTCCATGTCTAGCTGCTGCAACTGCTGGTGGGTGTTTTTTTTTCAGTAGGCGGGTGAAGAAAAGTGCTCATTAGAGACTCCAGACTGAAGTTGCTGCTGATGGAGCTGGTGCTGCTCCTGCCCCCACACCCCCCCCCCCCGCTTCAACAGTCATGACAGTGGAATGTGAGTGCAGAGGACCGTTACAGGTCAGGCCTTCGTGAGGATAGCTGATGACACACAAAGGCAGCAGCCAACTGACTATATAGGATGTCTCGATAGTAGTTAAAGGATAACTGTCACACTTAGACCCTAATTTCAATTTTCATATATATAGTTACTAATAACAGGATATTCCAGAATCAGTTACTATTAGACTGACTTACCCCATATTTAATAAGATTCAGCCCTTAGCAACCAGTCTGCATAAAACTGCAATATCACTATTCAGTTAAGATGGCCGCCACTGCCCTCACCCTGAGGCTAATCCCGCCTGCCCTCACTAGCCAGTAACAATAGCCCCCCAAAAGTGTCAGTAACCACAGTCCTCCCCCTAAAGGGTTAATCTCCTGCAGCACAAAGGGGTCCTCTTACCACATGTTGGTTTCATTTATACACTGAGCGGACGGCAGATCTCCCTTCCCTGCTCTGCGCTGGTTCAACTCTGCATCCTCCATCTCTGCTGAGTGAGGGAGCGTCTGCCAAGCGCAGGGACGGGGAGAAGTGCACACAGCCCAGGCACTGTTATCAGCTGCTGGGGAGGACCTGGCTCTAATCATTTACTTACGGTCCCTGGCTGTCTATAATCTGACCTTGCATGCAGCCTGCTTCTGCGTCCTCAGATAGACGGGCCATGCCTAGCAACAGATAGACGGACCATGCCTAGCAACAGATAGACTGACCATGCCTAGCAACAGATAGACGGACCATGCCTAGCAACAGATAGATGGACCATGCCTAGCAACTAGAGTTGAGCGGACACCTGGATGTTCGGGTTCGAGAAGATCGGCCGAACTTCCCAAAAATGTTCGGGTTCGGGATCCGAACCCGATCCGAACTTCTTCCCGAACCCGAACCCCATTAAATGTCAATGGGGACCCGAACCCGGCACTAAAAAGGCTGTAAAACAGCCCAGTAAAGGGCTAGAGGGCTGCAAAAGGCAGCAACATGTAGGTAAATCCCCTGCAAACAAATGTGGATAGGGAAATGAATTAAAATAAAAATTAAATAAATAAAAATTAACCAAAATCAATTGGAGAGAGGTCCCATAGCAGAGAATCAGGCTTCATGTCACCCACCACTGTAACAGTCCATTTTCATAAATTTAGGCCCAGCACCCAGGCAGAGGAGAGAGGTCCCGTAACAGACAATCTGGCTTCATGTCAGCAGAGAATCAGTCTGCATGTCATAGCAGAGAATCAGGCTTCACGTCACCCAACATTGGAACAGTCCATTGGCATATATTTAGGCCAAGCACACAGGCAGAGGAGAGAGGTCCCGTAACAGAGGATCTGGCTTCATGTCAGCAGAGAATTAGTCTGCATGTCATAGCAGAGAATCAGGCTTCACGTCAGCCACCACTGCAACAGTCCATTGTCATATATTTAGGCCCAGCACCCAGGCAGAGGAGAGAGGTCCCGTAACACAGAATCTGGCTTCATGTCAGCAGAGAATCAGTCTGCATGTCATAGCAGAGAATGAGGCTTCACGTCAGCCACCACTGCAACAGTCCATTGTCATAAATTTAGGCCCAGGCACCCAGGCAGAGGAGAGAGGTTCCGTAACACAGAATCTGGCTTCATGTCACCAGAGAATCAGTCTTCATGTCATAGCAGAGAATCAGGCTTCACGTCACCCACCACTGTAACAGTCCATTGTCATAAATTTAGGCCCAGCACCCAGGCAGAGGAGAGAGGTTCCGTAACACAGAATCTGGCTTCATGTCAGCAGAGAATCAGTCTGCATGTCATAGCAGAGAATCAGGCTTCACGTCAGCCACCACTGCAACAGTCCATTGTCATAAATTTAGGCCCAGGCACCCAGGCAGAGGAGAGAGGTTCCGTAACACAGAATCTGGCTTCATGTCACCAGAGAATCAGTCTTCATGTCATAGCAGAGAATCAGGCTTCACGTCACCCACCACTGAAACAGTCCATTGTCATAAATTTAGGCCCTGGCACCCAGGCAGAGGAGAGAGGTCCCGTAACAGACAATCTGGCTTCATGTCAGCAGAGAATCAGTCTTCATATCATAGCAGAGAATCAGGCTTCACGTCATCCACCACTGCAACAGTCCATTGTCATATATTTAGGCCCAGCACCCAGGCAGAGGAGAGAGGTCCCTTAACAGAGAATCTGGCTTCATGTCAGCAGAGAATCAGTCTTCATGTCATAGCAGAGAATCAGTCTTCACATCACCCACCACTGTAACAGTCCATTGTCATAAATTTAGGCCCAGCACCCAGGCAGAGGAGAGAGGTCCCGTAACAGACAATCTGGCTTCATGTCAGCAGAGAATCAGTCTGCATGTCATAGCAGAGAATCAGGCTTCACGTCAGCCACCATTGCAACAGTCCATTGTCATATATTTAGGCCCAGCACCCAGGCAGAGGAGAGAGGTCCCGTAACAGAGAATCTGGCTTCATGTTAGCAGAGAATCAGTCTGCATGTCATAGCAGAGAATCAGGCTTCACGTCAGCCACCATTGCAACAGTCCATTGTCATATATTTAGGCCCAGCACCCAGGCAGAGGAGAGAGGTCCCGTAACAGAGAATCTGGCTTCATGTCAGCAGAGAATCAGTCTGCATGTCATAGCAGAGAATCAGGCTTCACGTCACCCACCACTGTAACAGTCCATTGTCATAAATTTAGGCCCTGGCACCCAGGCAGAGGAGAGAGGTCCCGTAACAGACAATCTGGCTTCATGTCAGCAGAGAATCAGTCTTCATATCATAGCAGAGAATCAGGCTTCACGTCATCCACCACTGCAACAGTCCATTGTCATATATTTAGGCCCAGCACCCAGGCAGAGGAGAAAGGTCCCTTAACAGAGAATGTGGCTTCATGTCAGCAGAGAATCAGTCTGCATGTCATAGCAGAGAATCAGGCTTCACGTCACCCACCACTGTAACAGTCCATTGTCATAAATTTAGGCCCAGCACCCAAGCAGAGGAGAGAGGTTCCGTAACACAGAATCTGGCTTCATGTCACCAGAGAATCAGTCTTCATGTCATAGCAGAGAATCAGGCTTCACGTCACCCACCACTGTAACAGTCCATTTTCATAAATTTAGGCCAAGCACCCAGGCAGAGGAGAGAGGTCCCGTAACAGACAATCTGGCTTCATGTCAGCAGAGAATCAGTCTTCATATCATAGCAGAGAATCAGGCTTCACGTCAGTCACCACTGCAAAAGTCCATTTTCATAAATTTAGGCCCAGCACCCAGGCAGAGGAGAGAGGTTCCGTAACACAGAATCTGGCTTCATGTCACCAGAGAATCAGTCTTCATGTCATAGCAGAGAATCAGGCTTCACGTCAGTCACCACTGCAAAAGTCCATTTTCATAAATTTAGGCCCAGCACCCAGGCAGAGGAGAGAGGTTCCGTAACACAGAATCTGGCTTCATGTCACCAGAGAATCAGTCTTCATGTCATAGCAGAGAATCAGGCTTCACGTCACCCACCACTGTAACAGTCCATTTTCATAAATTTAGGCCCAGCACCCAGGCAGAGGAGAGAGGTCCCATAACAGACAATCTGGCTTCATGTCGGCAGAGAATCAGTCTGCATGTCATAGCAGAGAATCAGGCTTCACGTCACCCAACATTGTAACAGTCCATTGGCATATATTTAGGCCCCGGCACCCAGACAGAGGAGAGGTTCATTCAACTTTGGGTAGCCTCGCAATATAATGGCAAAATGA